>NW_024056222.1:0-98095 GCF_013401445.1 Tripterygium wilfordii | reverse complement strand
TTTACCTTAAAAAGTGGCACGAAGGCTCAACTAGCAAGTTAGACTTTTAAGAGCACTCAATAGAGTACAACGGTCCACATTGATGCTTTGGAAGTGCTCAACTCTCTCCATAGAGGAGCTTTTCACGTTTTTGTGCAATTTGAGACATAACTTGGTCTATTCGCGTCTTTACCTTACGAAACGTGGCACGAAGGCTCAACTAGCAAGTTAGACTTTTAAGAGCACTCAATAGAGTACAATGGTCCACATTGATGCTTCGGAAGTGCTCAACTCTCTCCATAGAGGAGCTTTTCACGTTTTTGTGCAAGTTGAGACGTAACTTGGTCTATTCGCATCTTTACCTTACGAAACGTGGCACGAAGGCTCAACTAGCAAGTTAGACTTCTAAGAGCACTCAATAGAGTACAACGGTCCACATTGATGCTTTCGAAGAGCTCAACTCTCTCCATAGAGGAGCTTTTCACGTTTTTGTGCAATTTGAGACATAACTTGGTCTATTCACGTCTTCACCTTAAGAAACGTGGCACGAAGGCTCAACTAGCAAGTTAGACTTTTAAGAGCACTCAATAGAGTACAACGGTCCACATTGATGCTTTGGAAGTGCTCAACTCTCTCCATAGAGGAGCTTTTCACGTTTTTGTGCAAGTTGAGACGTAACTTGGTCTATTCGCGTCTTTACCTTAAGAAACGTGGCACGAAGGCTCAACTAGCAAGTTAGACTTTTAAGAGCACTAAATAGAGTACAACGGTCCACATTGATGCTTTGGAAGTGCTCAACTCTCTCCATAGAGGAGCTTTTCACGTTTTTGTGCAAGTTGAGACATAACTTGGTCTATTCGCGTCTTTACCTTACGAAACGTGGCACGAAGGCTCAACTAGCAAGTTAGACTTTTAAGAGCACTCAATAGAGTACAACGGTCCACATTGATGCTTTGGAAGTGCTCAACTCTCTCCATAGAGGAGCTTTTCACGTTTTGGTGCAAGTTGAGACGTAACTTGGTCTATTCGCGTCTTTACCTTACGAAACGTGGCACGAAGGCTCAACTAGCAAGTTAGACTTTTAAGAGCACTAAATAGAGTACAACGGTCCACATTGATGCTTTGGAAGTGCTCAACTCTCTCCATAGAGGAGCTTTTCACGTTTTTGTGCAAGTTGAGACGTAACTTGGTCTATTCGCGTCTTTACCTTACGAAACGTGGCACGAAGGCTCAACTAGCAAGTTAGACTTTTAAGAGCACTAAATAGAGTACAACGGTCCACATTGATGCTTTGGAATTGCTCAACTCTCTCCATAGATGGAGCATTTCACGTTTTTGTGCAATTTGAGACATAACTTGGTCTATTCGCATCTTTACCTTACGAAACGTGGCACGAAGGCTCAACTAGCAAGTTAGACATTTAAGAGCACTAAATAGAGTACAACGGTCCACATTGATGCTTTGGAAGTGCTCAACTCTCTCCATAGAGGAGCTTTTCACGTTTTTGTGCAAGTTGAGACGTAACTTGGTCTATTCGCAGTCTTTACCTTACGAAACGTGGCACGAAGGCTCAACTAGCAAGTTAGACTTTTAAGAGCACTCAATAGAGTACAACGGTCCACATTGATGCTTTCGAAGTGCTCAACTCTCTCCATAGAGGAGCTTTTTACGTTTTGGTGCAAGTTGACACGTAACTTGGTCTATTCACGTCTTTACCTTACGAAACGTGGCACGAAGGCTCAACTAGCAAGTTAGACTTTTAAGAGCACTAAATAGAGTACAACGGTCCACATTGATGCTTCGGAAGTGCTCAACTCTCTCCATAGAGGAGCTTTTCACGTTTTTGTGCAATTTGAGACATAACTTGGTCTATTCGCGTCTTTATCTTACGAAACGTGGCACGAAGGCTCAACTAGCAAGTTAGACTTTTAAGAGCACTCAATAGAGTACAATGGTCCACATTGATGCTTTGGAAGTGCTCAACTCTCTCCATAGAGGAGCATTTCACGTTTTTGTGCAATTTGAGACATAACTTGGTCTATTCACGTCTTTACCCTACGAAACGGGGCACGAAGGCTCAACTAGCAAGTTAGACTATTATGAGCACTCAATAGAGTACAACGGTCCACATTGATGCTTTGGAAGTGCTCAACTCTCTCCATAGAGGAGCTTTTCACGTTTTGGTGCAAGTTCAGACGTAACATGGTCTATTCGCGTCTTTACCTTACGAAACGTGGCACGAAGGCTCAACTAGCAAGTTAGACTTTTAAGAGCACTAAATAGAGTACAACGGTCCACATTGATGGTTTGGAAGTGCTCAACTCTCTCCATAGAGGACCTTTTCACGTTTTTGTGCAATTTGAGACATAACTTGGTCTATTCGCGTCTTTACCTTAAGAAACGTGGCACGAAGGCTCAACTAGCAAGTTAGACTTTTAAGAGCACTCAATAGAGTACAACGGCATTGATGGTTTGGATGTGCTCAACTCTCTCCATGGAGGAGCTTTTCACGTTTTTGTGCAAGTTGAGACATAACTTGGTCTATTCGCGTCTTTACCTTAAGAAACGTGGCACGAAGGCTCAACTAGCAAGTTAGACTTTTAAGAGCACTCAATAGAGTACAACGGTCCACATTGATGCTTTGGAAGTGCTCAACTCTCTCCATAGAGGAGCTTTTCACGTTTTTGTGCAAGTTGAGACGTAACTTGGTCTATTCGCGTCTTTACCTTAAGAAACGTGGCACGAAGGCTCAACTAGCAAGTTAGACTTTTAAGAGCACTCAATAGAGTACAACGGTCCACATTGATGCTTTGGAAGTGCTCAACTCTCTCCATAGAGGAGCTTTTCACGTTTTTGTGCAATTTGAGACATAACTTGGTCTATTCGCGTCTTTACCTTACGAAACGTGGCACGAAGGCTCAACTAGCAAGTTAGACTTTTAAGAGCACTCAATAGAGTACAATGGTCCACATTGATGCTTCGGAAGTGCTCAACTCTCTCCATAGAGGAGCTTTTCACGTTTTTGTCCAAGTTGAGACGTAACTTGGTCTATTAGCGTCTTTACCTTAAAAAAGTGGCACGAAGGCTCAACTAGCAAGTTAGACTTTTAAGAGCACTCAATAGAGTACAACGGTCCACATTGATGCTTTGGAAGTGCTCAACTCTCTCCATAGAGGAGCATTTCACGTTTTTGTGCAATTTGAGACATAACTTGGTCTATTCACGTCTTTACCTTACGAAACGTGGCACGAAGGCTCAACTAGCAAGTTAGACTATTAAGAGCACTCAATAGAGTACAACGGTCCACATTGATGCTTTGGAAGTGCTCAACTCTCTCCATAGAGGAGCTTTTCACGTTTTGGTGCAAGTTGAGACGTAACTTGGTCTATTCGCGTCTTTACCTTACGAAACGTGGCACGAAGGCTCAACTAGCAAGTTAGACTTTTAAGAGCACTAAATAGAGTACAACGGTCCACATTGATGGTTTGGATGTGCTCAACTCTCTCCATGGAGGAGCTTTTCACGTTTTTGTGCAAGTTGTGAGAAAACTTGGTCTATTCGCGTCTTTACCTTACGAAACGTGGCACGAAGGCTCAACTAGCAAGTTAGACTTTTAAGAGCACTCAATAGAGTACAACGGTCCACATTGATGCTTTGGAAGTGCTCAACTCTCTCCATAGAGGAGCTTTTCACGTTTTGGTGCAAGTTGAGACGTAACTTGGTCTATTCGCGTCTTTACCTTACGAAACGTGGCACGAAGGCTCAACTAGCAAGTTAGACTTTTAAGAGCACTAAATAGAGTACAACGGTCCACATTGATGCTTTGGAAGTGCTCAACTCTCTCCATAGAGGAGCTTTTCACGTTTTTGTGCAAGTTGAGACGTAACTTGGTCTATTCGCGTCTTTACCTTACGAAACGTGGCACGAAGGCTCAACTAGCAAGTTAGACTTTTAAGAGCACTAAATAGAGTACAACGGTCCACATTGATGCTTTGGAATTGCTCAACTCTCTCCATAGATGGAGCATTTCACGTTTTTGTGCAATTTCAAGACATAACTTGGTCTATTCGCAGTCTTTACCTTACGAAACGTGGCACGAAGGCTCAACTAGCAAGTTAGACATTTAAGAGCACTAAATAGAGTACAACGGTCCACATTGATGCTTTGGAATTGCTCAACTCTCTCCATAGAGGAGCTTTTCACGTTTTTGTGCAAGTTGAGACGTAACTTGGTCTATTCGCATCTTTACCTTACGAAACGTGGCACGAAGGCTCAACTAGCAAGTTAGACTTTTAAGAGCACTCAATAGAGTACAACGGTCCACATTGATGCTTTCGAAGTGCTCAACTCTCTCCATAGAGGAGCTTTTCACGTTTTTGGTGCAAGTTGAGACGTAACTTGGTCTATTCGCGTCTTTACCTTACGAAACGTGGCACGAAGGCTCAACTAGCAAGTTAGACTTTTAAGAGCACTAAATAGAGTACAACGGTCCACATTGATGCTTTCGGAAGTGCTCAACTCTCTCCATAGAGGAGCTTTTCACGTTTTTGTGCAATTTGAGACATAACTTGGTCTATTCGCGTCTTTACCTTACGAAACGTGGCACGAAGGCTCAACTAGCAAGTTAGACTTTTAAGAGCACTCAATAGAGTACAACGGTCCACATTGATGCTTTGGAAGTGCTCAACTCTCTCCATAGAGGAGCTTTTCACGTTTTTGTGCAATTTGAGACATAACTTGGTCTATTCGCGTCTTTACCTTACGAAACGTGGCACGAAGGCTCAACTAGCAAGTTAGACTTTTAAGAGCACTCAATAGAGTACAACGGTCCACATTGATGCTTTGGAAGTGCTCAACTCTCTCCATAGAGGAGCTTTTCACGTTTTTGTGCAAGTTGAGACGTAACTTGGTCTATTCGCGTCTTTACCTTACGAAACGTGGCACGAAGGCTCAACTAGCAAGTTAGACTTTTAAGAGCACTCAATAGAGTACAACGGTCCACATTGATGCTTTGGAAGTGCTCAACTCTCTCCATAGAGGAGCTTTTCACGTTTTTGTGCAATTTGAGACATAACTTGGTCTATTCGCGTCTTTACCTTAAGAAACGTGGCACGAAGGCTCAACTAGCAAGTTAGACTTTTAAGAGCACTCAATAGAGTACAACGGTCCACATTGATGCTTTGGAAGTGCTCAACTCTCTCCATAGAGGAGCTTTTCACGTTTTTGTGCAAGTTGAGACGTAACTTGGTCTATTCGCGTCTTTACCTTACGAAACGTGGCACGAAGGCTCAACTAGCAAGTTAGACTTTTAAGAGCACTCAATAGAGTACAACGGTCCACATTGATGCTTTGGAAGTGCTCAACTCTCTCCATAGAGGAGCTTTTCACGTTTTTGTGCAAGTTGAGACGTAACTTGGTCTATTCGCGTCTTTACCTTACGAAACGTGGCACGAAGGCTCAACTAGCAAGTTAGACTTTTAAGAGCACTCAATAGAGTACAACGGTCCACATTGATGCTTTGGAAGTGCTCAACTCTCTCCATAGAGGAGCTTTTCACGTTTTTGTGCAATTTGAGACATAACTTGGTCTATTCGCGTCTTTACCTTACGAAACGTGGCACGAAGGCTCAACTAGCAAGTTAGACTTTTAAGAGCACTCAATAGAGTACAACGGTCCACATTGATGCTTTGGAAGTGCTCAACTCTCTCCATAGAGGAGCTTTTCACGTTTTTGTGCAAGTTGAGACGTAACTTGGTCTATTCGCGTCTTTACCTTAAGAAACGTGGCACGAAGGCTCAACTAGCAAGTTAGACTTTTAAGAGCACTCAATAGAGTACAACGGTCCACATTGATGCTTTGGAAGTGCTCAACTCTCTCCATAGAGGAGCTTTTCACGTTTTTGTGCAAGTTGAGACATAACTTGGTCTATTCGCGTCTTTACCTTACGAAACGTGGCACGAAGGCTCAACTAGCAAGTTAGACTTTTAAGAGCACTCAATAGAGTACAACGGTCCACATTGATGCTTTGGAAGTGCTCAACTCTCTCCATAGAGGAGCTTTTCACGTTTTGGTGCAAGTTGAGACGTAACTTGGTCTATTCGCGTCTTTACCTTACGAAACGTGGCACGAAGGCTCAACTAGCAAGTTAGACTTTTAAGAGCACTAAATAGAGTACAACGGTCCACATTGATGCTTTGGAATGTGCTCAACTCTCTCCATAGAGGAGCTTTTCACGTTTTTGTGCAAGTTGAGACATAACTTGGTCTATTCGCGTCTTTACCTTAAGAAACGTGGCACGAAGGCTCAACTAGCAAGTTAGACTTTTAAGAGCACTCAATAGAGTACAACGGTCCACATTGATGCTTTGGAAGTGCTCAACTCTCTCCATAGAGGAGCTTTTCACGTTTTTGTGCAAGTTGAGACGTAACTTGGTCTATTCGCGTCTTTACCTTACGAAACGTGGCACGAAGGCTCAACTAGCAAGTTAGACTTTTAAGAGCACTAAATAGAGTACAACGGTCCACATTGATGCTTTGGAAGTGCTCAACTCTCTCCATAGAGGAGCTTTTCACGTTTTTGTGCAAGTTGAGACGTAACTTGGTCTATTCGCGTCTTTACCTTACGAAACGTGGCACGAAGGCTCAACTAGCAAGTTAGACTTTTAAGAGCACTAAATAGAGTACAACGGTCCACATTGATGCTTTGGAAGTGCTCAACTCTCTCCATAGAGGAGCTTTTCACGTTTTTGTGCAATTTGAGACATAACTTGGTCTATTCGCGTCTTTACCTTACGAAACGTGGCACGAAGGCTCAACTAGCAAGTTAGACTTTTAAGAGCACTAAATAGAGTACAACGGTCCACATTGATGCTTTGGAAGTGCTCAACTCTCTCCATAGAGGAGCTTTTCACGTTTTTGTGCAAGTTGAGACGTAACTTGGTCTATTCGCAGTCTTTACCTTACGAAACGTGGCACGAAGGCTCAACTAGCAAGTTAGACTTTTAAGAGCACTCAATAGAGTACAACGGTCCACATTGATGCTTTGGAAGTGCTCAACTCTCTCCATAGAGGAGCTTTTCACGTTTTTGTGCAAGTTGAGACGTAACTTGGTCTATTCGCGTCTTTACCTTACGAAACGTGGCACGAAGGCTCAACTAGCAAGTTAGACTTTTAAGAGCACTAAATAGAGTACAACGGTCCACATTGATGCTTTGGAAGTGCTCAACTCTCTCCATAGAGGAGCTTTTCACGTTTTTGTGCAAGTTGAGACATAACTTGGTCTATTCGCGTCTTTACCTTACGAAACGTGGCACGAAGGCTCAACTAGCAAGTTAGACTTTTAAGAGCACTCAATAGAGTACAACGGTCCACATTGATGCTTTGGAAGTGCTCAACTCTCTCCATAGAGGAGCTTTTCACGTTTTTGTGCAAGTTGAGACATAACTTGGTCTATTCGCGTCTTTACCTTACGAAACGTGGCACGAAGGCTCAACTAGCAAGTTAGACTTTTAAGAGCACTCAATAGAGTACAACGGTCCACATTGATGCTTTGGAAGTGCTCAACTCTCTCCATAGAGGAGCTTTTCACGTTTTTGTGCAAGTTGAGACGTAACTTGGTCTATTCGCGTCTTTACCTTACGAAACGTGGCACGAAGGCTCAACTAGCAAGTTAGACTTTTAAGAGCACTCAATAGAGTACAACGGTCCACATTGATGCTTTGGAAGTGCTCAACTCTCTCCATAGAGGAGCTTTTCACGTTTTTGTGCAAGTTGAGACATAACTTGGTCTATTCGCGTCTTTACCTTACGAAACGTGGCACGAAGGCTCAACTAGCAAGTTAGACTTTTAAGAGCACTCAATAGAGTACAACGGTCCACATTGATGCTTTGGAAGTGCTCAACTCTCTCCATAGAGGAGCTTTTCACGTTTTTGTGCAAGTTGAGACATAACTTGGTCTATTCGCGTCTTTACCTTACGAAACGTGGCACGAAGGCTCAACTAGCAAGTTAGACTTTTAAGAGCACTCAATAGAGTACAACGGTCCACATTGATGCTTTGGAAGTGCTCAACTCTCTCCATAGAGGAGCTTTTCACGTTTTTGTGCAAGTTGAGACGTAACTTGGTCTATTCGCGTCTTTACCTTACGAAACGTGGCACGAAGGCTCAACTAGCAAGTTAGACTTTTAAGAGCACTAAATAGAGTACAACGGTCCACATTGATGCTTTGGAAGTGCTCAACTCTCTCCATAGAGGAGCTTTTCACGTTTTTGTGCAAGTTGAGACATAACTTGGTCTATTCGCGTCTTTACCTTACGAAACGTGGCACGAAGGCTCAACTAGCAAGTTAGACTTTTAAGAGCACTAAATAGAGTACAACAGTCCACATTGATGCTTTGGAAGTGCTGAACTCTCTGCATAGAGGAGCTTTTCACGTTTTTGTGCAAGTTGAGACGTAACTTGGTCTATTCGCGTCTTTACCTTACGAAACGTGGCACGAAGGCTCAACTAGCAAGTTAGACTTTTAAGAGCACTCAATAGAGTACAACGGTCCACATTGATGCTTTGGAAGTGCTCAACTCTCTCCATAGAGGAGCTTTTCACGTTTTTGTGCAAGTTGAGACATAACTTGGACTATTCGCGTCTTTACCTTACGAAACGTGGCACGAAGGCTCAACTAGCAAGTTAGACTTTTAAGAGCACTCAATAGAGTACAACGGTCCACATTGATGCTTTGGAAGTGCTCAACTCTCTCCATAGAGGAGCTTTTCACGTTTTTGTGCAAGTTGAGACGTAACTTGGTCTATTCGCGTCTTTACCTTACGAAACGTGGCACGAAGGCTCAACTAGCAAGTTAGACTTTTAAGAGCACTAAATAGAGTACAACGGTCCACATTGATGCTTTGGAAGTGCTCAACTCTCTCCATAGAGGAGCTTTTCACGTTTTTGTGCAAGTTGAGACATAACTTGGTCTATTCGCGTCTTTACCTTACGAAACGTGGCACGAAGGCTCAACTAGCAAGTTAGACTTTTAAGAGCACTCAATAGAGTACAACGGTCCACATTGATGCTTTGGAAGTGCTCAACTCTCTCCATAGAGGAGCTTTTCACGTTTTTGTGCAAGTTGAGACGTAACTTGGTCTATTCGCGTCTTTACCTTACGAAACGTGGCACGAAGGCTCAACTAGCAAGTTAGACTTTTAAGAGCACTAAATAGAGTACAACGGTCCACATTGATGCTTTGGAAGTGCTCAACTCTCTCCATAGAGGAGCTTTTCACGTTTTTGTGCAAGTTGAGACGTAACTTGGTCTATTCGCGTCTTTACCTTACGAAACGTGGCACGAAGGCTCAACTAGCAAGTTAGACTTTTAAGAGCACTAAATAGAGTACAACGGTCCACATTGATGCTTTGGAAGTGCTCAACTCTCTCCATAGAGGAGCTTTTCACGTTTTTGTGCAAGTTGAGACATAACTTGGTCTATTCGCGTCTTTACCTTACGAAACGTGGCACGAAGGCTCAACTAGCAAGTTAGACTTTTAAGAGCACTAAATAGAGTACAACGGTCCACATTGATGCTTTGGAAGTGCTCAACTCTCTCCATAGAGGAGCTTTTCACGTTTTTGTGCAAGTTGAGACGTAACTTGGTCTATTCGCGTCTTTACCTTACGAAACGTGGCACGAAGGCTCAACTAGCAAGTTAGACTTTTAAGAGCACTCAATAGAGTACAACGGTCCACATTGATGCTTTGGAAGTGCTCAACTCTCTCCATAGAGGAGCTTTTCACGTTTTGGTGCAAGTTGAGACGTAACTTGGTCTATTCGCGTCTTTACCTTACGAAACGTGGCACGAAGGCTCAACTAGCAAGTTAGACTTTTAAGAGCACTAAATAGAGTACAACGGTCCACATTGATGCTTTGGAAGTGCTCAACTCTCTCCATAGAGGAGCTTTTCACGTTTTTGTGCAAGTTGAGACATAACTTGGTCTATTCGCGTCTTTACCTTACGAAACGTGGCACGAAGGCTCAACTAGCAAGTTAGACTTTTAAGAGCACTCAATAGAGTACAACGGTCCACATTGATGCTTTGGAAGTGCTCAACTCTCTCCATAGAGGAGCTTTTCACGTTTTTGTGCAAGTTGAGACGTAACTTGGTCTATTCGCGTCTTTACCTTACGAAACGTGGCACGAAGGCTCAACTAGCAAGTTAGACTTTTAAGAGCACTAAATAGAGTACAACGGTCCACATTGATGCTTTGGAAGTGCTCAACTCTCTCCATAGAGGAGCTTTTCACGTTTTTGTGCAAGTTGAGACGTAACTTGGTCTATTCGCGTCTTTACCTTACGAAACGTGGCACGAAGGCTCAACTAGCAAGTTAGACTTTTAAGAGCACTCAATAGAGTACAACGGTCCACATTGATGCTTTGGAAGTGCTCAACTCTCTCCATAGAGGAGCTTTTCACGTTTTTGTGCAATTTGAGACATAACTTGGTCTATTCGCGTCTTTACCTTACGAAACGTGGCACGAAGGCTCAACTAGCAAGTTAGACTTTTAAGAGCACTAAATAGAGTACAACGGTCCACATTGATGCTTTGGAAGTGCTCAACTCTCTCCATAGAGGAGCTTTTCACGTTTTTGTGCAAGTTGAGACGTAACTTGGTCTATTCGCGTCTTTACCTTACGAAACGTGGCACGAAGGCTCAACTAGCAAGTTAGACTTTTAAGAGCACTAAATAGAGTACAACGGTCCACATTGATGCTTTGGAAGTGCTCAACTCTCTCCATAGAGGAGCTTTTCACGTTTTTGTGCAAGTTGAGACGTAACTTGGTCTATTCGCGTCTTTACCTTACGAAACGTGGCACGAAGGCTCAACTAGCAAGTTAGACTTTTAAGAGCACTCAATAGAGTACAACGGTCCACATTGATGCTTTGGAAGTGCTCAACTCTCTCCATAGAGGAGCTTTTCACGTTTTTGTGCAAGTTGAGACGTAACTTGGTCTATTCGCGTCTTTACCTTACGAAACGTGGCACGAAGGCTCAACTAGCAAGTTAGACTTTTAAGAGCACTCAATAGAGTACAACGGTCCACATTGATGCTTTGGAAGTGCTCAACTCTCTCCATAGAGGAGCTTTTCACGTTTTTGTGCAAGTTGAGACGTAACTTGGTCTATTCGCGTCTTTACCTTACGAAACGTGGCACGAAGGCTCAACTAGCAAGTTAGACTTTTAAGAGCACTCAATAGAGTACAACGGTCCACATTGATGCTTTGGAAGTGCTCAACTCTCTCCATAGAGGAGCTTTTCACGTTTTTGTGCAATTTGAGACGTAACTTGGTCTATTCGCGTCTTTACCTTACGAAACGTGGCACGAAGGCTCAACTAGCGAGTTAGACTTTTAAGACCACTCAATAGAGTACAACGGTCCACATTGATGCTTTGGAAGTGCTCAACTCTCTCCATAGAGGAGCTTTTCACGTTTTTGTGCAAGTTGAGACGTAACTTGGTCTATTCGCGTCTTTACCTTACGAAACGTGGCACGAAGGCTCAACTAGCAAGTTAGACTTTTAAGAGCACTCAATAGAGTACAACGGTCCACATTGATGCTTTGGAAGTGCTCAACTCTCTCCATAGAGGAGCTTTTCACGTTTTTGTGCAAGTTGAGACATAACTTGGTCTATTCGCGTCTTTACCTTACGAAACGTGGCACGAAGGCTCAACTAGCAAGTTAGACTTTTAAGAGCACTCAATAGAGTACAACGGTCCACATTGATGCTTTGGAAGTGCTCAACTCTCTCCATAGAGGAGCTTTTCACGTTTTTGTGCAAGTTGAGACGTAACTTGGTCTATTCGCGTCTTTACCTTACGAAACGTGGCACGAAGGCTCAACTAGCAAGTTAGACTTTTAAGAGCACTAAATAGAGTACAACGGTCCACATTGATGCTTTGGAAGTGCTCAACTCTCTCCATAGAGGAGCTTTTCACGTTTTTGTGCAAGTTGAGACGTAACTTGGTCTATTCGCGTCTTTACCTTACGAAACGTGGCACGAAGGCTCAACTAGCAAGTTAGACTTTTAAGAGCACTAAATAGAGTACAACGGTCCACATTGATGCTTTGGAAGTGCTCAACTCTCTCCATAGAGGAGCTTTTCACGTTTTTGTGCAAGTTGAGACATAACTTGGTCTATTCGCGTCTTTACCTTACGAAACGTGGCACGAAGGCTCAACTAGCAAGTTAGACTTTTAAGAGCACTAAATAGAGTACAACGGTCCACATTGATGCTTTGGAAGTGCTCAACTCTCTCCATAGAGGAGCTTTTCACGTTTTTGTGCAAGTTGAGACGTAACTTGGTCTATTCGCGTCTTTACCTTACGAAACGTGGCACGAAGGCTCAACTAGCAAGTTAGACTTTTAAGAGCACTCAATAGAGTACAACGGTCCACATTGATGCTTTGGAAGTGCTCAACTCTCTCCATAGAGGAGCTTTTCACGTTTTTGTGCAAGTTGAGACGTAACTTGGTCTATTCGCGTCTTTACCTTACGAAACGTGGCACGAAGGCTCAACTAGCAAGTTAGACTTTTAAGAGCACTAAATAGAGTACAACGGTCCACATTGATGCTTTGGAAGTGCTCAACTCTCTCCATAGAGGAGCTTTTCACGTTTTTGTGCAAGTTGAGACGTAACTTGGTCTATTCGCGTCTTTACCTTACGAAACGTGGCACGAAGGCTCAACTAGCAAGTTAGACTTTTAAGAGCACTCAATAGAGTACAACGGTCCACATTGATGCTTTGGAAGTGCTCAACTCTCTCCATAGAGGAGCTTTTCACGTTTTTGTGCAAGTTGAGACGTAACTTGGTCTATTCGCGTCTTTACCTTACGAAACGTGGCACGAAGGCTCAACTAGCAAGTTAGACTTTTAAGAGCACTCAATAGAGTACAACGGTCCACATTGATGCTTTGGAAGTGCTCAACTCTCTCCATAGAGGAGCTTTTCACGTTTTTGTGCAAGTTGAGACGTAACTTGGTCTATTCGCGTCTTTACCTTACGAAACGTGGCACGAAGGCTCAACTAGCAAGTTAGACTTTTAAGAGCACTAAATAGAGTACAACGGTCCACATTGATGCTTTGGAAGTGCTCAACTCTCTCCATAGAGGAGCTTTTCACGTTTTTGTGCAAGTTGAGACGTAACTTGGTCTATTCGCGTCTTTACCTTACGAAACGTGGCACGAAGGCTCAACTAGCAAGTTAGACTTTTAAGAGCACTCAATAGAGTACAACGGTCCACATTGATGCTTTGGAAGTGCTCAACTCTCTCCATAGAGGAGCTTTTCACGTTTTTGTGCAAGTTGAGACGTAACTTGGTCTATTCGCGTCTTTACCTTACGAAACGTGGCACGAAGGCTCAACTAGCAAGTTAGACTTTTAAGAGCACTCAATAGAGTACAACGGTCCACATTGATGCTTTGGAAGTGCTCAACTCTCTCCATAGAGGAGCTTTTCACGTTTTTGTGCAAGTTGAGACGTAACTTGGTCTATTCGCGTCTTTACCTTACGAAACGTGGCACGAAGGCTCAACTAGCAAGTTAGACTTTTAAGAGCACTAAATAGAGTACAACGGTCCACATTGATGCTTTGGAAGTGCTCAACTCTCTCCATAGAGGAGCTTTTCACGTTTTTGTGCAAGTTGAGACGTAACTTGGTCTATTCGCGTCTTTACCTTACGAAACGTGGCACGAAGGCTCAACTAGCAAGTTAGACTTTTAAGAGCACTCAATAGAGTACAACGGTCCACATTGATGCTTTGGAAGTGCTCAACTCTCTCCATAGAGGAGCTTTTCACGTTTTTGTGCAATTTGAGACATAACTTGGTCTATTCGCGTCTTTACCTTACGAAACGTGGCACGAAGGCTCAACTAGCAAGTTAGACTTTTAAGAGCACTCAATAGAGTACAACGGTCCACATTGATGCTTTGGAAGTGCTCAACTCTCTCCATAGAGGAGCTTTTCACGTTTTTGTGCAAGTTGAGACGTAACTTGGTCTATTCGCGTCTTTACCTTACGAAACGTGGCACGAAGGCTCAACTAGCAAGTTAGACTTTTAAGAGCACTAAATAGAGTACAACGGTCCACATTGATGCTTTGGAAGTGCTCAACTCTCTCCATAGAGGAGCTTTTCACGTTTTTGTGCAAGTTGAGACGTAACTTGGTCTATTCGCGTCTTTACCTTACGAAACGTGGCACGAAGGCTCAACTAGCAAGTTAGACTTTTAAGAGCACTCAATAGAGTACAACGGTCCACATTGATGCTTTGGAAGTGCTCAACTCTCTCCATAGAGGAGCTTTTCACGTTTTTGTGCAAGTTGAGACGTAACTTGGTCTATTCGCGTCTTTACCTTACGAAACGTGGCACGAAGGCTCAACTAGCAAGTTAGACTTTTAAGAGCACTCAATAGAGTACAACGGTCCACATTGATGCTTTGGAAGTGCTCAACTCTCTCCATAGAGGAGCTTTTCACGTTTTTGTGCAATTTGAGACATAACTTGGTCTATTCGCGTCTTTACCTTACGAAACGTGGCACGAAGGCTCAACTAGCAAGTTAGACTTTTAAGAGCACTAAATAGAGTACAACGGTCCACATTGATGCTTTGGAAGTGCTCAACTCTCTCCATAGAGGAGCTTTTCACGTTTTTGTGCAAGTTGAGACGTAACTTGGTCTATTCGCGTCTTTACCTTACGAAACGTGGCACGAAGGCTCAACTAGCAAGTTAGACTTTTAAGAGCACTCAATAGAGTACAACGGTCCACATTGATGCTTTGGAAGTGCTCAACTCTCTCCATAGAGGAGCTTTTCACGTTTTTGTGCAAGTTGAGACAGTAACTTGGTCTATTCGCGTCTTTACCTTACGAAACGTGGCACGAAGGCTCAACTAGCAAGTTAGACTTTTAAGAGCACTCAATAGAGTACAACGGTCCACATTGATGCTTTGGAAGTGCTCAACTCTCTCCATAGAGGAGCTTTTCACGTTTTTGTGCAAGTTGAGACGTAACTTGGTCTATTCGCGTCTTTACCTTACGAAACGTGGCACGAAGGCTCAACTAGCAAGTTAGACTTTTAAGAGCACTCAATAGAGTACAACGGTCCACATTGATGCTTTGGAAGTGCTCAACTCTCTCCATAGAGGAGCTTTTCACGTTTTTGTGCAAGTTGAGACGTAACTTGGTCTATTCGCGTCTTTACCTTACGAAACGTGGCACGAAGGCTCAACTAGCAAGTTAGACTTTTAAGAGCACTAAATAGAGTACAACGGTCCACATTGATGCTTTGGAAGTGCTCAACTCTCTCCATAGAGGAGCTTTTCACGTTTTTGTGCAAGTTGAGACGTAACTTGGTCTATTCGCGTCTTTACCTTACGAAACGTGGCACGAAGGCTCAACTAGCAAGTTAGACTTTTAAGAGCACTAAATAGAGTACAACGGTCCACATTGATGCTTTGGAAGTGCTCAACTCTCTCCATAGAGGAGCTTTTCACGTTTTTGTGCAAGTTGAGACGTAACTTGGTCTATTCGCGTCTTTACCTTACGAAACGTGGCACGAAGGCTCAACTAGCAAGTTAGACTTTTAAGAGCACTCAATAGAGTACAACGGTCCACATTGATGCTTTGGAAGTGCTCAACTCTCTCCATAGAGGAGCTTTTCACGTTTTTGTGCAAGTTGAGACGTAACTTGGTCTATTCGCGTCTTTACCTTACGAAACGTGGCACGAAGGCTCAACTAGCAAGTTAGACTTTTAAGAGCACTCAATAGAGTACAACGGTCCACATTGATGCTTTGGAAGTGCTCAACTCTCTCCATAGAGGAGCTTTTCACGTTTTTGTGCAAGTTGAGACGTAACTTGGTCTATTCGCGTCTTTACCTTACGAAACGTGGCACGAAGGCTCAACTAGCAAGTTAGACTTTTAAGAGCACTAAATAGAGTACAACGGTCCACATTGATGCTTTGGAATTGCTCAACTCTCTCCATAGAGGAGCTTTTCACGTTTTTGTGCAAGTTGAGACATAACTTGGTCTATTCGCGTCTTTACCTTACGAAACGTGGCACGAAGGCTCAACTAGCAAGTTAGACTTTTAAGAGCACTCAATAGAGTACAACGGTCCACATTGATGCTTTGGAAGTGCTCAACTCTCTCCATAGAGGAGCTTTTCACGTTTTTGTGCAATTTGAGACATAACTTGGTCTATTCGCGTCTTTACCTTACGAAACGTGGCACGAAGGCTCAACTAGCAAGTTAGACTTTTAAGAGCACTCAATAGAGTACAACGGTCCACATTGATGCTTTGGAAGTGCTCAACTCTCTCCATAGAGGAGCTTTTCACGTTTTTGTGCAAGTTGAGACGTAACTTGGTCTATTCGCGTCTTTACCTTACGAAACGTGGCACGAAGGCTCAACTAGCAAGTTAGACTTTTAAGAGCACTAAATAGAGTACAACGGTCCACATTGATGCTTTGGAAGTGCTCAACTCTCTCCATAGAGGAGCTTTTCACGTTTTTGTGCAAGTTGAGACGTAACTTGGTCTATTCGCGTCTTTACCTTACGAAACGTGGCACGAAGGCTCAACTAGCAAGTTAGACTTTTAAGAGCACTCAATAGAGTACAACGGTCCACATTGATGCTTTGGAAGTGCTCAACTCTCTCCATAGAGGAGCTTTTCACGTTTTTGTGCAAGTTGAGACGTAACTTGGTCTATTCGCGTCTTTACCTTACGAAACGTGGCACGAAGGCTCAACTAGCAAGTTAGACTTTTAAGAGCACTCAATAGAGTACAACGGTCCACATTGATGCTTTGGAAGTGCTCAACTCTCTCCATAGAGGAGCTTTTCACGTTTTTGTGCAAGTTGAGACGTAACTTGGTCTATTCGCGTCTTTACCTTACGAAACGTGGCACGAAGGCTCAACTAGCAAGTTAGACTTTTAAGAGCACTAAATAGAGTACAACGGTCCACATTGATGCTTTGGAAGTGCTCAACTCTCTCCATAGAGGAGCTTTTCACGTTTTTGTGCAAGTTGAGACAGTAACTTGGTCTATTCGCGTCTTTACCTTACGAAACGTGGCACGAAGGCTCAACTAGCAAGTTAGACTTTTAAGAGCACTCAATAGAGTACAACGGTCCACATTGATGCTTTGGAAGTGCTCAACTCTCTCCATAGAGGAGCTTTTCACGTTTTTGTGCAATTTGAGACATAACTTGGTCTATTCGCGTCTTTACCTTACGAAACGTGGCACGAAGGCTCAACTAGCAAGTTAGACTTTTAAGAGCACTCAATAGAGTACAACGGTCCACATTGATGCTTTGGAAGTGCTCAACTCTCTCCATAGAGGAGCTTTTCACGTTTTTGTGCAAGTTGAGACGTAACTTGGTCTATTCGCGTCTTTACCTTACGAAACGTGGCACGAAGGCTCAACTAGCAAGTTAGACTTTTAAGAGCACTAAATAGAGTACAACGGTCCACATTGATGCTTTGGAAGTGCTCAACTCTCTCCATAGAGGAGCTTTTCACGTTTTTGTGCAAGTTGAGACGTAACTTGGTCTATTCGCGTCTTTACCTTACGAAACGTGGCACGAAGGCTCAACTAGCAAGTTAGACTTTTAAGAGCACTCAATAGAGTACAACGGTCCACATTGATGCTTTGGAAGTGCTCAACTCTCTCCATAGAGGAGCTTTTCACGTTTTTGTGCAAGTTGAGACGTAACTTGGTCTATTCGCGTCTTTACCTTACGAAACGTGGCACGAAGGCTCAACTAGCAAGTTAGACTTTTAAGAGCACTCAATAGAGTACAACGGTCCACATTGATGCTTTGGAAGTGCTCAACTCTCTCCATAGAGGAGCTTTTCACGTTTTTGTGCAAGTTGAGACGTAACTTGGTCTATTCGCGTCTTTACCTTACGAAACGTGGCACGAAGGCTCAACTAGCAAGTTAGACTTTTAAGAGCACTAAATAGAGTACAACGGTCCACATTGATGCTTTGGAAGTGCTCAACTCTCTCCATAGAGGAGCTTTTCACGTTTTTGTGCAAGTTGAGACGTAACTTGGTCTATTCGCGTCTTTACCTTACGAAACGTGGCACGAAGGCTCAACTAGCAAGTTAGACTTTTAAGAGCACTCAATAGAGTACAACGGTCCACATTGATGCTTTGGAAGTGCTCAACTCTCTCCATAGAGGAGCTTTTCACGTTTTTGTGCAATTTGAGACATAACTTGGTCTATTCGCGTCTTTACCTTACGAAACGTGGCACGAAGGCTCAACTAGCAAGTTAGACTTTTAAGAGCACTCAATAGAGTACAACGGTCCACATTGATGCTTTGGAAGTGCTCAACTCTCTCCATAGAGGAGCTTTTCACGTTTTTGGTGCAAGTTGAGACGTAACTTGGTCTATTCGCGTCTTTACCTTACGAAACGTGGCACGAAGGCTCAACTAGCAAGTTAGACTTTTAAGAGCACTAAATAGAGTACAACGGTCCACATTGATGCTTTGGAAGTGCTCAACTCTCTCCATAGAGGAGCTTTTCACGTTTTTGTGCAAGTTGAGACGTAACTTGGTCTATTCGCGTCTTTACCTTACGAAACGTGGCACGAAGGCTCAACTAGCAAGTTAGACTTTTAAGAGCACTAAATAGAGTACAACGGTCCACATTGATGCTTTGGAAGTGCTCAACTCTCTCCATAGAGGAGCTTTTCACGTTTTTGTGCAATTTGAGACATAACTTGGTCTATTCGCGTCTTTACCTTACGAAACGTGGCACGAAGGCTCAACTAGCAAGTTAGACTTTTAAGAGCACTAAATAGAGTACAACGGTCCACATTGATGCTTTGGAAGTGCTCAACTCTCTCCATAGAGGAGCTTTTCACGTTTTTGTGCAAGTTGAGACGTAACTTGGTCTATTCGCGTCTTTACCTTACGAAACGTGGCACGAAGGCTCAACTAGCAAGTTAGACTTTTAAGAGCACTCAATAGAGTACAACGGTCCACATTGATGCTTTGGAAGTGCTCAACTCTCTCCATAGAGGAGCTTTTCACGTTTTTGTGCAAGTTGAGACGTAACTTGGTCTATTCGCGTCTTTACCTTACGAAACGTGGCACGAAGGCTCAACTAGCAAGTTAGACTTTTAAGAGCACTCAATAGAGTACAACGGTCCACATTGATGCTTTGGAAGTGCTCAACTCTCTCCATAGAGGAGCTTTTCACGTTTTTGTGCAAGTTGAGACGTAACTTGGTCTATTCGCGTCTTTACCTTACGAAACGTGGCACGAAGGCTCAACTAGCAAGTTAGACTTTTAAGAGCACTCAATAGAGTACAACGGTCCACATTGATGCTTTGGAAGTGCTCAACTCTCTCCATAGAGGAGCTTTTCACGTTTTTGTGCAATTTGAGACATAACTTGGTCTATTCGCGTCTTTACCTTACGAAACGTGGCACGAAGGCTCAACTAGCAAGTTAGACTTTTAAGAGCACTCAATAGAGTACAACGGTCCACATTGATGCTTTGGAAGTGCTCAACTCTCTCCATAGAGGAGCTTTTCACGTTTTTGTGCAAGTTGAGACGTAACTTGGTCTATTCGCGTCTTTACCTTACGAAACGTGGCACGAAGGCTCAACTAGCAAGTTAGACTTTTAAGAGCACTAAATAGAGTACAACGGTCCACATTGATGCTTTGGAAGTGCTCAACTCTCTCCATAGAGGAGCTTTTCACGTTTTTGTGCAAGTTGAGACGTAACTTGGTCTATTCGCGTCTTTACCTTACGAAACGTGGCACGAAGGCTCAACTAGCAAGTTAGACTTTTAAGAGCACTAAATAGAGTACAACGGTCCACATTGATGCTTTGGAAGTGCTCAACTCTCTCCATAGAGGAGCTTTTCACGTTTTTGTGCAATTTGAGACGTAACTTGGTCTATTCGCGTCTTTACCTTACGAAACGTGGCACGAAGGCTCAACTAGCAAGTTAGACTTTTAAGAGCACTCAATAGAGTACAACGGTCCACATTGATGCTTTGGAAGTGCTCAACTCTCTCCATAGAGGAGCTTTTCACGTTTTTGTGCAATTTGAGACATAACTTGGTCTATTCGCGTCTTTACCTTACGAAACGTGGCACGAAGGCTCAACTAGCAAGTTAGACTTTTAAGAGCACTCAATAGAGTACAACGGTCCACATTGATGCTTTGGAAGTGCTCAACTCTCTCCATAGAGGAGCTTTTCACGTTTTTGTGCAAGTTGAGACATAACTTGGTCTATTCGCGTCTTTACCTTAAGAAACGTGGCACGAAGGCTCAACTAGCAAGTTAGACTTTTAAGAGCACTCAATAGAGTACAACGGTCCACATTGATGCTTTGGAAGTGCTCAACTCTCTCCATAGAGGAGCTTTTCACGTTTTTGTGCAATTTGAGACATAACTTGGTCTATTCGCGTCTTTACCTTACGAAACGTGGCACGAAGGCTCAACTAGCAAGTTAGACTTTTAAGAGCACTCAATAGAGTACAACGGTCCACATTGATGCTTTGGAAGTGCTCAACTCTCTCCATAGAGGAGCTTTTCACGTTTTTGTGCAAGTTGAGACGTAACTTGGTCTATTCGCGTCTTTACCTTACGAAACGTGGCACGAAGGCTCAACTAGCAAGTTAGACTTTTAAGAGCACTAAATAGAGTACAACGGTCCACATTGATGCTTCGGAAGTGCTCAACTCTCTCCATAGAGGAGCTTTTCACGTTTTTGTGCAATTTGAGACATAACTTGGTCTATTCGCGTCTTTACCTTACGAAACGTGGCACGAAGGCTCAACTAGCAAGTTAGACTTTTAAGAGCACTAAATAGAGTACAACGGTCCACATTGATGCTTTGGAAGTGCTCAACTCTCTCCATAGAGGAGCTTTTCACGTTTTTGTGCAAGTTGAGACGTAACTTGGTCTATTCGCGTCTTTACCTTACGAAACGTGGCACGAAGGCTCAACTAGCAAGTTAGACTTTTAAGAGCACTAAATAGAGTACAACGGTCCACATTGATGCTTTGGAAGTGCTCAACTCTCTCCATAGAGGAGCTTTTCACGTTTTTGTGCAATTTGAGACATAACTTGGTCTATTCGCGTCTTTACCTTACGAAACGTGGCACGAAGGCTCAACTAGCAAGTTAGACTTTTAAGAGCACTCAATAGAGTACAACGGTCCACATTGATGCTTTGGAAGTGCTCAACTCTCTCCATAGAGGAGCTTTTCACGTTTTTGTGCAATTTGAGACATAACTTGGTCTATTCGCGTCTTTACCTTACGAAACGTGGCACGAAGGCTCAACTAGCAAGTTAGACTTTTAAGAGCACTCAATAGAGTACAACGGTCCACATTGATGCTTTGGAAGTGCTCAACTCTCTCCATAGAGGAGCTTTTCACGTTTTTGTGCAAGTTGAGACATAACTTGGTCTATTCGCGTCTTTACCTTACGAAACGTGGCACGAAGGCTCAACTAGCAAGTTAGACTTTTAAGAGCACTCAATAGAGTACAACGGTCCACATTGATGCTTTGGAAGTGCTCAACTCTCTCCATAGAGGAGCTTTTCACGTTTTTGTGCAAGTTGAGACATAACTTGGTCTATTCGCGTCTTTACCTTACGAAACGTGGCACGAAGGCTCAACTAGCAAGTTAGACTTTTAAGAGCACTCAATAGAGTACAACGGTCCACATTGATGCTTTGGAAGTGCTCAACTCTCTCCATAGAGGAGCTTTTCACGTTTTTGTGCAAGTTGAGACGTAACTTGGTCTATTCGCGTCTTTACCTTACGAAACGTGGCACGAAGGCTCAACTAGCAAGTTAGACTTTTAAGAGCACTCAATAGAGTACAACGGTCCACATTGATGCTTTGGAAGTGCTCAACTCTCTCCATAGAGGAGCTTTTCACGTTTTTGTGCAAGTTGAGACGTAACTTGGTCTATTCGCGTCTTTACCTTACGAAACGTGGCACGAAGGCTCAACTAGCAAGTTAGACTTTTAAGAGCACTCAATAGAGTACAACGGTCCACATTGATGCTTTGGAAGTGCTCAACTCTCTCCATAGAGGAGCTTTTCACGTTTTTGTGCAAGTTGAGACGTAACTTGGTCTATTCGCGTCTTTACCTTACGAAACGTGGCACGAAGGCTCAACTAGCAAGTTAGACTTTTAAGAGCACTCAATAGAGTACAACGGTCCACATTGATGCTTTGGAAGTGCTCAACTCTCTCCATAGAGGAGCTTTTCACGTTTTTGTGCAAGTTGAGACATAACTTGGTCTATTCGCGTCTTTACCTTACGAAACGTGGCACGAAGGCTCAACTAGCAAGTTAGACTTTTAAGAGCACTCAATAGAGTACAACGGTCCACATTGATGCTTTGGAAGTGCTCAACTCTCTCCATAGAGGAGCTTTTCACGTTTTTGTGCAAGTTGAGACGTAACTTGGTCTATTCGCGTCTTTACCTTACGAAACGTGGCACGAAGGCTCAACTAGCAAGTTAGACTTTTAAGAGCACTCAATAGAGTACAACGGTCCACATTGATGCTTTGGAAGTGCTCAACTCTCTCCATAGAGGAGCTTTTCACGTTTTTGTGCAAGTTGAGACGTAACTTGGTCTATTCGCGTCTTTACCTTACGAAACGTGGCACGAAGGCTCAACTAGCAAGTTAGACTTTTAAGAGCACTAAATAGAGTACAACGGTCCACATTGATGCTTTGGAATTGCTCAACTCTCTCCATAGAGGAGCTTTTCACGTTTTTGTGCAATTTGAGACATAACTTGGTCTATTCGCGTCTTTACCTTACGAAACGTGGCACGAAGGCTCAACTAGCAAGTTAGACTTTTAAGAGCACTCAATAGAGTACAACGGTCCACATTGATGCTTTGGAAGTGCTCAACTCTCTCCATAGAGGAGCTTTTCACGTTTTTGTGCAATTTGAGACATAACTTGGTCTATTCGCGTCTTTACCTTACGAAACGTGGCACGAAGGCTCAACTAGCAAGTTAGACTTTTAAGAGCACTCAATAGAGTACAACGGTCCACATTGATGCTTTGGAAGTGCTCAACTCTCTCCATAGAGGAGCTTTTCACGTTTTTGTGCAAGTTGAGACGTAACTTGGTCTATTCGCGTCTTTACCTTACGAAACGTGGCACGAAGGCTCAACTAGCAAGTTAGACTTTTAAGAGCACTAAATAGAGTACAACGGTCCACATTGATGCTTTGGAAGTGCTCAACTCTCTCCATAGAGGAGCTTTTCACGTTTTTGTGCAAGTTGAGACGTAACTTGGTCTATTCGCGTCTTTACCTTACGAAACGTGGCACGAAGGCTCAACTAGCAAGTTAGACTTTTAAGAGCACTCAATAGAGTACAACGGTCCACATTGATGCTTTGGAAGTGCTCAACTCTCTCCATAGAGGAGCTTTTCACGTTTTTGTGCAAGTTGAGACGTAACTTGGTCTATTCGCGTCTTTACCTTACGAAACGTGGCACGAAGGCTCAACTAGCAAGTTAGACTTTTAAGAGCACTCAATAGAGTACAACGGTCCACATTGATGCTTTGGAAGTGCTCAACTCTCTCCATAGAGGAGCTTTTCACGTTTTTGTGCAAGTTGAGACGTAACTTGGTCTATTCGCGTCTTTACCTTACGAAACGTGGCACGAAGGCTCAACTAGCAAGTTAGACTTTTAAGAGCACTAAATAGAGTACAACGGTCCACATTGATGCTTTGGAATTGCTCAACTCTCTCCATAGATGGAGCTTTTCACGTTTTTGTGCAATTTGAGACATAACTTGGTCTATTCGCAGTCTTTACCTTACGAAACGTGGCACGAAGGCTCAACTAGCAAGTTAGACTTTTAAGAGCACTCAATAGAGTACAACGGTCCACATTGATGCTTTGGAAGTGCTCAACTCTCTCCATAGAGGAGCTTTTCACGTTTTTGTGCAATTTGAGACATAACTTGGTCTATTCGCGTCTTTACCTTACGAAACGTGGCACGAAGGCTCAACTAGCAAGTTAGACTTTTAAGAGCACTCAATAGAGTACAACGGTCCACATTGATGCTTTGGAAGTGCTCAACTCTCTCCATAGAGGAGCTTTTCACGTTTTTGGTGCAAGTTGAGACGTAACTTGGTCTATTCGCGTCTTTACCTTACGAAACGTGGCACGAAGGCTCAACTAGCAAGTTAGACTTTTAAGAGCACTAAATAGAGTACAACGGTCCACATTGATGCTTTGGAAGTGCTCAACTCTCTCCATAGAGGAGCTTTTCACGTTTTTGTGCAAGTTGAGACGTAACTTGGTCTATTCGCGTCTTTACCTTACGAAACGTGGCACGAAGGCTCAACTAGCAAGTTAGACTTTTAAGAGCACTAAATAGAGTACAACGGTCCACATTGATGCTTTGGAAGTGCTCAACTCTCTCCATAGAGGAGCTTTTCACGTTTTTGTGCAATTTGAGACATAACTTGGTCTATTCGCGTCTTTACCTTACGAAACGTGGCACGAAGGCTCAACTAGCAAGTTAGACTTTTAAGAGCACTCAATAGAGTACAACGGTCCACATTGATGCTTTGGAAGTGCTCAACTCTCTCCATAGAGGAGCTTTTCACGTTTTTGTGCAAGTTGAGACAGTAACTTGGTCTATTCGCGTCTTTACCTTACGAAACGTGGCACGAAGGCTCAACTAGCAAGTTAGACTTTTAAGAGCACTCAATAGAGTACAACGGTCCACATTGATGCTTTGGAAGTGCTCAACTCTCTCCATAGAGGAGCTTTTCACGTTTTTGTGCAATTTGAGACATAACTTGGTCTATTCGCGTCTTTACCTTACGAAACGTGGCACGAAGGCTCAACTAGCAAGTTAGACTTTTAAGAGCACTCAATAGAGTACAACGGTCCACATTGATGCTTTGGAAGTGCTCAACTCTCTCCATAGAGGAGCTTTTCACGTTTTTGTGCAATTTGAGACATAACTTGGTCTATTCGCGTCTTTACCTTACGAAACGTGGCACGAAGGCTCAACTAGCAAGTTAGACTTTTAAGAGCACTCAATAGAGTACAACGGTCCACATTGATGCTTTGGAAGTGCTCAACTCTCTCCATAGAGGAGCTTTTCACATTTTTGTGCAAGTTGAGACGTAACTTGGTCTATTCGCGTCTTTACCTTACGAAACGTGGCACGAAGGCTCAACTAGCAAGTTAGACTTTTAAGAGCACTAAATAGAGTACAACGGTCCACATTGATGCTTTGGAAGTGCTCAACTCTCTCCATAGAGGAGCTTTTCACGTTTTTGTGCAATTTGAGACATAACTTGGTCTATTCGCGTCTTTACCTTACGAAACGTGGCACGAAGGCTCAACTAGCAAGTTAGACTTTTAAGAGCACTAAATAGAGTACAACGGTCCACATTGATGCTTTGGAAGTGCTCAACTCTCTCCATAGAGGAGCTTTTCACGTTTTTGTGCAAGTTGAGACGTAACTTGGTCTATTCGCGTCTTTACCTTACGAAACGTGGCACGAAGGCTCAACTAGCAAGTTAGACTTTTAAGAGCACTAAATAGAGTACAACGGTCCACATTGATGCTTTGGAAGTGCTCAACTCTCTCCATAGAGGAGCTTTTCACGTTTTTGTGCAATTTGAGACATAACTTGGTCTATTCGCGTCTTTACCTTACGAAACGTGGCACGAAGGCTCAACTAGCAAGTTAGACTTTTAAGAGCACTCAATAGAGTACAACGGTCCACATTGATGCTTTGGAAGTGCTCAACTCTCTCCATAGAGGAGCTTTTCACGTTTTTGTGCAATTTGAGACATAACTTGGTCTATTCGCGTCTTTACCTTACGAAACGTGGCACGAAGGCTCAACTAGCAAGTTAGACTTTTAAGAGCACTCAATAGAGTACAACGGTCCACATTGATGCTTTGGAAGTGCTCAACTCTCTCCATAGAGGAGCTTTTCACGTTTTTGTGCAAGTTGAGACGTAACTTGGTCTATTCGCGTCTTTACCTTACGAAACGTGGCACGAAGGCTCAACTAGCAAGTTAGACTTTTAAGAGCACTAAATAGAGTACAACGGTCCACATTGATGCTTTGGAAGTGCTCAACTCTCTCCATAGAGGAGCTTTTCACGTTTTTGTGCAAGTTGAGACATAACTTGGTCTATTCGCGTCTTTACCTTACGAAACGTGGCACGAAGGCTCAACTAGCAAGTTAGACTTTTAAGAGCACTCAATAGAGTACAACGGTCCACATTGATGCTTTGGAAGTGCTCAACTCTCTCCATAGAGGAGCTTTTCACGTTTTTGTGCAAGTTGAGACGTAACTTGGTCTATTCGCGTCTTTACCTTACGAAACGTGGCACGAAGGCTCAACTAGCAAGTTAGACTTTTAAGAGCACTAAATAGAGTACAACGGTCCACATTGATGCTTTGGAAGTGCTCAACTCTCTCCATAGAGGAGCTTTTCACGTTTTTGTGCAAGTTGAGACGTAACTTGGTCTATTCGCGTCTTTACCTTACGAAACGTGGCACGAAGGCTCAACTAGCAAGTTAGACTTTTAAGAGCACTAAATAGAGTACAACGGTCCACATTGATGCTTTGGAAGTGCTCAACTCTCTCCATAGAGGAGCTTTTCACGTTTTTGTGCAATTTGAGACATAACTTGGTCTATTCGCGTCTTTACCTTACGAAACGTGGCACGAAGGCTCAACTAGCAAGTTAGACTTTTAAGAGCACTAAATAGAGTACAACGGTCCACATTGATGCTTTGGAATTGCTCAACTCTCTCCATAGAGGAGCTTTTCACGTTTTTGTGCAAGTTGAGACGTAACTTGGTCTATTCGCGTCTTTACCTTACGAAACGTGGCACGAAGGCTCAACTAGCAAGTTAGACTTTTAAGAGCACTCAATAGAGTACAACGGTCCACATTGATGCTTTGGAAGTGCTCAACTCTCTCCATAGAGGAGCTTTTCACGTTTTTGTGCAAGTTGAGACGTAACTTGGTCTATTCGCGTCTTTACCTTACGAAACGTGGCACGAAGGCTCAACTAGCAAGTTAGACTTTTAAGAGCACTAAATAGAGTACAACGGTCCACATTGATGCTTTCGGAAGTGCTCAACTCTCTCCATAGAGGAGCTTTTCACGTTTTTGTGCAATTTGAGACATAACTTGGTCTATTCGCGTCTTTACCTTACGAAACGTGGCACGAAGGCTCAACTAGCAAGTTAGACTTTTAAGAGCACTCAATAGAGTACAACGGTCCACATTGATGCTTCGGAAGTGCTCAACTCTCTCCATAGAGGAGCTTTTCACGTTTTTGTGCAATTTGAGACATAACTTGCTCTATTCGCGTCTTTACCTTACGAAACGTGGCACGAAGGCTCAACTAGCAAGTTAGACTTTTAAGAGCACTAAATAGAGTACAACGGTCCACATTGATGCTTTGGAATTGCTCAACTCTCTCCATAGAGGAGCTTTTCACGTTTTTGTGCAAGTTGAGACGTAACTTGGTCTATTCGCGTCTTTACCTTACGAAACGTGGCACGAAGGCTCAACTAGCAAGTTAGACTTTTAAGAGCACTCAATAGAGTACAACGGTCCACATTGATGCTTTCGGAAGTGCTCAACTCTCTCCATAGAGGAGCTTTTCACGTTTTTGGTGCAAGTTGAGACGTAACTTGGTCTATTCGCGTCTTTACCTTACGAAACGTGGCACGAAGGCTCAACTAGCAAGTTAGACTTTTAAGAGCACTAAATAGAGTAAAACGGTCCACATTGATGCTTTGGAAGTGCTCAACTCTCTCCATAGAGGAGCTTTTCACGTTTTTGTGCAAGTTGAGACGTAACTTGGTCTATTCGCGTCTTTACCTTACGAAACGTGGCACGAAGGCTCAACTAGCAAGTTAGACTTTTAAGAGCACTAAATAGAGTACAACGGTCCACATTGATGGTTTGGATGTGCTCAACTCTCTCCATAGAGGAGCTTTTCACGTTTTTGTGCAAGTTGAGACGTAACTTGGTCGATTCGCGTCTTTACCTTACGAAACGTGACACGAAGGCTCAACTAGGAAGTTAGACTTTTTAGAGCACTAAATAGAGTACAACGGTCCACATTGATGCTTTGGAAGTGCTCAACTCTCTCCATAGAGGAGCTTTTCACGTTTTTGTGCAAGTTGAGACGTAACTTGGTCTCTTCGCGTCTTTACCTTACGAAACGTGGTACGAACGCTCAACGAGCAAGTTAGACTTTTAAGAGCACTAAATAGAGTACAACGGTCCACATTGATGCTTTGGAAGTGCTCAACTCTCTCCATAGAGGAGCATTTTCACGTTTTTGTGCAATTTGAGACATAACTTGGTCTATTCGCAGTCTTTACCTTACGAAACGTGGCACGAAGGCTCAACTAGCAAGTTAGACTTTTAAGAGCACTAAATAGAGTACAACAGTCCACATTGATGCTTTGGAATTGCTCAACTCTCTCCATAGAGGAGCTTTTCACGTTTTTGTGCAAGTTGAGACGTAACTTGGTCTATTCGCGTCTTTACCTTACGAAACGTGGCACGAAGGCTCAACTAGCAAGTTAGACTTTTAAGAGCACTAAATAGAGTACAACGGTCCACATTGATGCTTTGGAATTGCTCAACTCTCTCCATAGAGGAGCATTTTCACGTTTTTGTGCAATTTGAGACATAACTTGGTCTATTCGCGTCTTTACCTTACGAAACGTGGCACGAAGGCTCAACTAGCAAGTTAGACTTTTAAGAGCACTCAATAGAGTACAACGGTCCACATTGATGCTTTGGAAGTGCTCAACTCTCTCCATAGAGGAGCTTTTCACGTTTTTGTGCAATTTGAGACATAACTTGGTCTATTCGCGTCTTTACCTTACGAAACGTGGCACGAAGGCTCAACTAGCAAGTTAGACTATTAAGAGCACTCAATAGAGTACAACGGTCCACATTGATGCTTTGGAAGTGCTCAACTCTCTCCATAGAGGAGCTTTTCACGTTTTTGGTGCAAGTTGAGACGTAACTTGGTCTATTCGCGTCTTTACCTTACGAAACGTGGCACGAAGGCTCAACTAGCAAGTTAGACTTTTAAGAGCACTAAATAGAGTACAACGGTCCACATTGATGCTTTGGAATGTGCTCAACTCTCTCCATAGAGGAGCTTTTCACGTTTTTGTGCAAGTTGAGACATAACTTGGTCTATTCGCGTCTTTACCTTAAGAAACGTGGCACGAAGGCTCAACTAGCAAGTTAGACTTTTAAGAGCACTCAATAGAGTACAACGGTCCACATTGATGCTTTGGAAGTGCTCAACTCTCTCCATGGAGGAGCTTTTCACGTTTTGGTGCAAGTTGAGACGTAACTTGGTCTATTCGCGTCTTTACCTTACGAAACGTGGCACGAAGGCTCAACTAGCAAGTTAGACTTTTAAGAGCACTAAATAGAGTACAACGGTCCACATTGATGCTTTGGAAGTGCTCAACTCTCTCCATAGAGGAGCTTTTCACGTTTTTGTGCAAGTTGAGACGTAACTTGGTCTATTCGCGTCTTTACCTTACGAAACGTGGAACGAAGGCTCAACTAGCAAGTTAGACTTTTAAGAGCACTAAATAGAGTACAACGGTCCACGTTGATGTTTCGGAAGTGCTCAACTCTCTCCATAGAGGAGCTTTTTCACGTTTTTATGCAATTGGAGACATAACTTGGTCTATTCGCGTCTTTACCTTACGAAACGTGGCACGAAGGCTCAACTAGCAAGTTAGACTTTTAAGAGCACTAAATAGAGTACAACGGTCCACATTGATGCTTTGGAATTGCTCAACTCTCTCCATAGAGGAGCTTTTCACGTTTTTGTGCAAGTTGAGACGTAACTTGGTCTATTCGCATCTTTACCTTACGAAACGTGGCACGAAGGCTCAACTAGCAAGTTAGACTTTTAAGAGCACTCAATAGAGTACAACGGTCCACATTGATGCTTTCGAAGTGCTCAACTCTCTCCATAGAGGAGCTTTTCACGTTTTGGTGCAAGTTGAGACGTAACTTGGTCTATTCACGTCTTTACCTTACGAAACGTGGCACGAAGGCTCAACTAGCAAGTTAGACTTTTAAGAGCACTAAATAGAGTACAACGGTCCACATTGATGCTTTGGAAGTGCTCAACTCTCTCCATAGAGGAGCTTTTCACGTTTTTGTGCAAGTTGAGACGTAACTTGGTCTATTCGCGTCTTTACCTTACGAAACGTGGCACGAAGGCTCAACTAGCAAGTTAGACTTTTAAGAGCACTAAATAGAGTACAACGGTCCACATTGATGCTTTGGAAGTGCTCAACTCTCTCCATAGAGGAGCTTTTCACGTTTTTGTGCAAGTTGAGACGTAACTTGGTCTATTCGCGTCTTTACCTTACGAAACGTGGCACGAAGGCTCAACTAGCAAGTTAGACTTTTAAGAGCACTAAATAGAGTACAACGGTCCACATTGATGCTTTGGAAGTGCTCAACTCTCTCCATAGAGGAGCTTTTCACGTTTTTGTGCAAGTTGAGACGTAACTTGGTCTATTCGCGTCTTTACCTTACGAAACGTGGCACGAAGGCTCAACTAGCAAGTTAGACTTTTAAGAGCACTAAATAGAGTACAACGGTCCACATTGATGCTTTGGAAGTGCTCAACTCTCTCCATAGATGGAGCATTTTCACGTTTTTGTGCAATTTGAGACATAACTTGGTCTATTCGCAGTCTTTACCTTACGAAACGTGGCACGAAGGCTCAACTAGCAAGTTAGACTTTTAAGAGCACTAAATAGAGTACAACGGTCCACATTGATGCTTTGGAATTGCTCAACTCTCTCCATAGAGGAGCTTTTCACGTTTTTGTGCAAGTTGAGACGTAACTTGGTCTATTCGCAGTCTTTACCTTACGAAACGTGGCACGAAGGCTCAACTAGCAAGTTAGACTTTTAAGAGCACTCAATAGAGTACAACGGTCCACATTGATGCTTTGGAAGTGCTCAACTCTCTCCATAGAGGAGCTTTTCACGTTTTGGTGCAAGTTGAGACGTAACTTGGTCTATTCGCGTCTTTACCTTACGAAACGTGGCACGAAGGCTCAACTAGCAAGTTAGACTTTTAAGAGCACTAAATAGAGTACAACGGTCCACATTGATGCTTCGGAAGTGCTCAACTCTCTCCATAGAGGAGCTTTTCACGTTTTTGTGCAATTTGAGACATAACTTGGTCTATTCGCGTCTTTACCTTACGAAACGTGGCACGAAGGCTCAACTAGCAAGTTAGACTTTTAAGAGCACTCAATAGAGTACAATGGTCCACATTGATGCTTCGGAAGTGCTCAACTCTCTCCATAGAGGAGCATTTTCACGTTTTTGTGCAATTTGAGACATAACTTGGTCTATTCGCGTCTTTACCTTACGAAACGTGGCACGAAGGCTCAACTAGCAAGTTAGACTTTTAAGAGCACTAAATAGAGTACAACGGTCCACATTGATGCTTTGGAAGTGCTCAACTCTCTCCATAGAGGAGCTTTTCACGTTTTTGTGCAAGTTGAGACGTAACATTGGTCTATTCGCGTCTTTACCTTACGAAACGTGGCACGAAGGCTCAACTAGCAAGTTAGACTTTTAAGAGCACTAAATAGAGTACAACGGTCCACATTGATGCTTTGGATGTGCTCAACTCTCTCCATAGAGGAGCTTTTCACGTTTTTGTGCAAGTTGAGACGTAACTTGGTCTATTCGCATCTTTACCTTACGAAACGTGGCACGAAGGCTCAACTAGCAAGTTAGACTTTTAAGAGCACTCAATAGAGTACAACGGTCCACATTGATGCTTTCGAAGTGCTCAACTCTCTCCATAGAGGAGCTTTTCACGTTTTGGTGCAAGTTGAGACGTAACTTGGTCTATTCACGTCTTTACCTTACGAAACGTGGCACGAAGGCTCAACTAGCAAGTTAGACTTTTAAGAGCACTAAATAGAGTACAACGGTCCACATTGATGCTTCGGAAGTGCTCAACTCTCTCCATAGAGGAGCTTTTCACGTTTTTGTGCAATTTGAGACATAACTTGGTCTATTCGCGTCTTTACCTTACGAAACGTGGCACGAAGGCTCAACTAGCAAGTTAGACTTTTAAGAGCACTCAATAGAGTACAATGGTCCACATTGATGCTTCGGAAGTGCTCAACTCTCTCCATAGAGGAGCATTTCACGTTTTTGTGCAATTTGAGACATAACTTGGTCTATTCACGTCTTTACCTTACGAAACGTGGCACGAAGGCTCAACTAGCAAGTTAGACTATTAAGAGCACTCAATAGAGTACAATGGTCCACATTGATGCTTTGGAAGTGCTCAACTCTCTCCATAGAGGAGCTTTTCACGTTTTGGTGCAAGTTGAGACGTAACATGGTCTATTCGCGTCTTTACCTTACGAAACGTGGCACGATGGCTCAACTAGCAAGTTAGACTTTTAAGAGCACTAAATAGAGTACAACGGTCCACATTGATGGTTTGGATGTGCTCAACTCTCTCCATGGAGGAGCTTTTCACGTTTTTGTGCAAGTTGGGACAAAACTTGGTCTATTCGCGTCTTTACCTTAAGAAACGTGGCACAAAGGCTCAACTACTAAGTTAGACTTTTAAGAGCACTCAATTGAGTACAACGGTCCACATTGATGCTTTGGAAGTGCTCAACTCTCTCCATAGAGGAGCTTTTCACGTTTTGGTGCAAGTTGAGACGTAACTTGGTCTATTCGCGTTTTTACCTTACGAAACGTGGCACGAAGGCTCAACTAGCAAGTTAGACTTTCAAGAGCACTAAGTAGAGTACAACGGTCCACATTGATGCTTTGGAAGTGCTCAACTCTCTCCATAGAGGAGCTTTTCACGTTTTGGTGCAAGTTGAGACGTAACTTGGTCTATTCGCGTCTTTACCTTATGAAACGTGGCACGAAGGCTCAACTAGCAAGTTAGACTATTAAGAGCACTAAATAGAGTACAACGGTCCACATTCATGCTTTGGAAGTGCTCAACTCTCTCCATGGAGGAGCTTTTCACGTTTTGGTGCAAGTTGAGACGTAACTTGGTCTATTCGCGTCTTTACCTTACGAAACGTGGCACGAAGGCTCAACTAGCAAGTTAGACTATTAAGAGCACTAAATAGAGTACAACGGTCCACATTCATGCTTTCGAAGTGCTCAACTCTCTCCATAGAGGAGCTTTTCACGTTTTTGTGCAAGTTGAGACGTAACTTGGTCTATTCGCATCTTTACCTTACGAAACGTGGCACGAAGGCTCAACTAGCAAGTTAGACTTTTAAGAGCACTAAGTAGAGTACAACGGTCCACATTGATGCTTTGGAAGTGCTCAACTCTCTCCATAGAGGAGCTTTTCACGTTTTGGTGCAAGTTGAGACGTAACTTGGTCTATTCGCGTCTTTACCTTACGAAACGTGGCACGAAGGCTCAACTAGCAAGTTAGACTATTAAGAGCACTAAATAGAGTACAACGGTCCACATTGATGCTTTGGAAGTGCTCAACTCTCTCCATAGAGGAGCTTTTCATGTTTTTGTGCAAGTTGAGACGTAACTTGGTCTATTCGCGTCTTTACCTTACGAAACGTGACACGAAGGCTCAACTAGCAAGTTAGACTTTTAAGAGCACTAAATAGAGTACAACGGTCCACATTCATGCTTTGGAATTGCTCAACTCTCTCCATAATGGAGCATTTCACGTTTTTGTGCAATTTCAAACATAACTTGGTCTATTCGCATCTTTACCTCACGAAACGTGGCACGAAGGCTCAACTAGCAAGTTAGACATTTAAGAGCACTAAATAGAGTACAACGGTACACATTGATGCTTTGGAATTGCTCAACTCTCTCCATAGAGGAGCTTTTCACGTTTTTGTGCAAGTTGAGACGTAACTTGGTCTATTCGCATCTTTACCTTACGAAACGTGGCACGAAGGCTCAACTAGCAAGTTAGACTTTTAAGAGCACTCAATAGAGTACAACGGTCCACATTGATGCTTTCGAAGTGCTCAACTCTCTCCATAGAGGAGCTTTTCACGTTTTGGTGCAAGTTGAGACGTAACTTGGTCTATTCACGTCTTTACCTTACGAAACGTGGCACGAAGGCTCAACTAGCAAGTTAGACTTTTAAGAGCACTAAATAGAGTACAACGGTCCACATTGATGCTTCGGAAGTGCTCAACTCTCTCCATAGAGGAGCTTTTCACGTTTTTGTGCAATTTGAGACATAGCTTGGTCTATTCGCGTCTTTATCTTACGAAACGTGGCACGAAGGCTCAACTAGCAAGTTAGACTTTTAAGAGCACTCAATAGAGTACAATGGTCCACATTGATGCTTCGAAAGTGCTCAACTCTCTCCATAAAGGAGCTTTTCACGTTTTTGTGCAATTTGAGACATAACTTGGTCTATTGGCGTCTGTACCTTAAGAAACGTGGCACGAAGGCTCAACTAGCAAGTTAGACTTTTTAGAGCACTAAATAGAGTACACCGGTCCACATTGATGCTTTGAAAGTGCTCAACTCTCTCCATAGAGGAGCTGTTCACGTTTTTGTCCAAGTTGAGACGTAACTTGGTCTATTAGCGTCTTTACCTTAAAAAAGTGGCACGAAGGCTCAACTAGCAAGTTAGACTTTTAAGAGCACTCAATAGAGTACAACGGTCCACATTGATGCTTTGGAAGTGCTCAACTCTCTCCATAGAGGAGCATTTCACGTTTTTGTGCAATTTGAGACATAACTTGGTCTATTCACGTCTTTACCTTACGAAACGTGGCACGAAGGCTCAACTAGCAAGTTAGACTATTAAGAGCACTCAATAGAGTACAACGGTCCACATTGATGCTTTGGAAGTGCTCAACTCTCTCCATAGAGGAGCTTTTCACGTTTTGGTGCAAGTTGAGACGTAACATGGTCTATTCGCGTCTTTACCTTACGAAACGTGGCACGAAGGCTCAACTAGCAAGTTAGACTTTTAAGAGCACTAAATAGAGTACAACGGTCCACATTGATGGTTTGGATGTGCTCAACTCTCTCCATGGAGGAGCTTTTCACGTTTTTGTGCAAGTTGGGACAAAACTTGGTCTATTCGCGTCTTTACCTTAAGAAACGTGGCACGAAGGCTCAACTAGTAAGTTAGACTTTTAAGAGCACTCAATAGAGTACAACGGTCCACATTGATGCTTTGGAAGTGCTCAACTCTCTCCATAGAGGAGCTTTTCACGTTTTTGGTACAAGTTGAGACGTAACTTGGTCTATTCGCGTCTTTACCTTACGAAAGGTGGCACGAAGGCTCAACTAGCAAGTTAGACTTTTAAGAGCACTAAATAGAGTACAACGGTCCACATTGATGCTTTGGAAGTGCTCAACTCTCTCCATAGAGGAGCTTTTCACGTTTTGGTGCAAGTTGAGACGTAACATGGTCTATTCGCGTCTTTACCTTACGAAACGTGGCACGAAGGCTCAACTAGCAAGTTAGACTTTTAAGAGCACTAAATAGAGTACAACGGTCCACATTGATGGTTTGGATGTGCTCAACTCTCTCCATGGAGGAGCTTTTCACGTTTTTGTGCAATTTGAGACAAAACTTGGTCTATTCGCGTCTTTACCTTACGAAACGTGGCACGAAGGCTCAACTAGCAAGTTAGACTTTTAAGAGCACTCAATAGAGTACAATGGTCCACATTGATGCTTCGGAAGTGCTCAACTCTCTCCATACAGGAGCTTTTCACGTTTTTGTGCAATTTCAAACATAACTTGGTCTATTCGCATCTTTACCTCACGAAACGTGGCACGAAGACTCAACTAGCAAGTTAGACTTTTAAGAGCACTCAATAGAGTACAACGGTCCACATTGATGCTTTGGAAGTGCTCAACTCTCTCCTTGGAGGAGCTTTTCACGTTTCGGTGCAAGTTGAGACGTAACTTGGTTTATTCGCGTCTTTACCTTATGAAACGTGGTACGAAGGCTCAACTAGCAAGTTAGACTTTTAAGAGCACTCAATAGAGTACAACGGTCCACATTAATGCTTTGGAAGTGCTCAACTCTCTCCATAGAGTAGCTTTTCACGTTTTGGTGCAAGTTGAGACGTAACTTGGTCTATTCGCGTCTTTACCTTACGAAACGTGGCACGAAGGCTCAACTAGCAAGTTAGACTTTTAAGAGCACTAAATAGAGTACAACGGTCCACATTGATGGTTTGGATGTTCTCAACTCTCTCCATGGAGGAGCTTTTCACGTTTTTGTGCAAGTTGGGACAAAACTTGGTCTATTCGCGTCTTTACCTTAAGAAACGTCGCACGAAGGCTCAACTAGTAAGTTAGACTTTTAAGAGCACTCAATAGAGTACAACGGTCCACATTGATGCTTTGGAAGTGCTCAACTCTCTCCATAGAGGAGCTTTTCACGTTTTTGTGCAAGTTGAGACGTAACTTGGTCTACTCCCGTCTTTACCTTAAAAAAGTGGCACGAAGGCTCAACTAGCAAGTTAGACTTTTAAGAGCACTCAATAGAGTACAACGGTCCACATTGATGCTTTGGAAGTGCTCAACTCTCTCCATAAAGGAGCTTTTCACGTTTTTGTGCAATTTGAGACATAACTTGGTCTATTGGCGTCTGTACCTTAAGAAACGTGGCACGAAGGCTCAACTAGCAAGTTAGACTTTTTAGAGCACTAAATAGAGTACACCGGTCCACATTGATGCTTTGAAAGTGCTCAACTCTCTCCATAGAGGAGCTGTTCACGTTTTTGTCCAAGTTGAGACGTAACTTGGTCTATTAGCGTCTTTACCTTAAAAAAGTGGCACGAAGGCTCAACTAGCAAGTTAGACTTTTAAGAGCACTCAATAGAGTACAACGGTCCACATTGATGCTTTGGAAGTGCTAAACTCTCTGCATCGAGGAGCATTTCACGTTTTTGTGCAATTTGAGACATAACTTGGTCTATTCACGTCTTTACCTTACGAAACGTGGCACGAAGGCTCAACTAGCAAGTTAGACTATTAAGAGCACTCAATAGAGTACAACGGTCCACATTGATGCTTTGGAAGTGCTCAACTCTCTCCATAGAGGAGCTTTTCACGTTTTGGTGCAAGTTGAGACGTAACATGGTCTATTCGCGTCTTTACCTTACGAAACGTGGCACGAAGGCTCAACTAGCAAGTTAGACTTTTAAGAGCACTAAATAGAGTACAATGGTCCACATTGATGGTTTGGATGTGCTCAACTCTCTCCATGGAGGAGCTTTTCACGTTTTTGTGCAAGTTGGGACAAAACTTGGTCTATTCGCGTCTTTACCTTAAGAAACGTGGCACGAAGGCTGAACTAGTAAGTTAGACTTTTAAGAGCACTCAGTAGAGTACAACGGTCCACATTGATGCTTTGGAAGTGCTCAACTCTCTCCATAGAGGAGCTTTTCACTTTTTGGTACAAGTGGAGACGTAACTTGGTCTATTCGCGTCTTTACCTTACGAAAGGTGGCACGAAGGCTCAACTAGCAAGTTAGACTTTTAAGAGCACTAAATAGAGTACAACGGTCCACATTGATGCTTTGGAAGTCCTCAACTCTCTCCATAGAGGAGCTTTTCACGTTTTGGTGCAAGTTGAGACGTAACATGGTCTATTCGCGTCTTTACCTTACGAAACGTGGCACGAAGGCTCAACTAGCAAGTTAGACTTTTAAGAGCACTAAATAGAGTACAATGGTCCACATTGATGGTTTGGATGTGCTCAACTCTCTCCATGGAGGAGCTTTTCACGTTTTTGTGCAATTTGAGACAAAACTTGGTCTATTCGCGTCTTTACCTTACGAAACGTGGCACGAAGGCTCAACTAGCAAGTTAGACTTTTAAGAGCACTCAATAGAGTACAATGGTCCACATTGATGCTTCGGAAGTGCTCAACTCTCTCCATACAGGAGCTTTTCACGTTTTTGTGCAATTTCAAACATAACTTGGTCTATTCGCATCTTTACCTCACGAAACGTGGCACGAAGACTCAACTAGCAAGTTAGACTTTTAAGAGCACTCAATAGAGTACAACGGTCCACATTGATGCTTTGGAAGTGCTCAACTCTCTCCTTAGAGGAGCTTTTCACGTTTCGGTGCAAGTTGAGACGTAACTTGGTTTATTCGCGTCTTTACCTTATGAAACGTGGTACGAAGGCTCAACTAGCAAGTTAGACTTTTAAGAGCACTCAATAGAGTACAACGGTCCACATTAATGCTTTGGAAGTGCTCGACTCTCTCCATAGAGTAGCTTTTCACGTTTTGGTGCAAGTTGAGACGTAACTTGGTCTATTCGCGTCTTTACCTTACGAAACGTGGCACGAAGGCTCAACTAGCAAGTTAGACTTTTAAGAGCACTAAATAGAGTACAACGGTCCACATTGATGGTTTGGATGTTCTCAACTCTCTCCATGGAGGAGCTTTTCACGTTTTTGTGCAAGTTGGGACAAAACTTGGTCTATTCGCGTCTTTACCTTAAGAAACGTCGCACGAAGGCTCAACTAGTAAGTTAGACTTTTAAGAGCACTCAATAGAGTACAACGGTCCACATTGATGCTTTGGAAGTGCTCAACTCTCTCCATAGAGGAGCTTTTCACGTTTTTGTGCAAGTTGAGACGTAACTTGGTCTACTCCCGTCTTTACCTTAAAAAAGTGGCACGAAGGCTCAACTAGCAAGTTAGACTTTTAAGAGCACTCAATAGAGTACAACGGTCCACATTGATGCTTTGGAAGTGCTCAACTCTCTCCATAGAGGAGCTTTTCACGTTTTTGTGCAATTTGAGACATAACTTGGTCTATTCGCGTCTTTACCTTACGAAACGTGGCACGAAGGCTCAACTAGCAAGTTAGACTTTTAAGAGCACTCAATAGAGTACAATGGTCCACATTGATGCTTCGGAAGTGCTCAACTCTCTCCATAGAGGAGCTTTTCACGTTTTTGTGCAATTTGAGACAAAACTTGGTCTATTCGCGTCTTTACCTTAAGAAACGTGGCACGAAGGCTCAACTAGCAAGTTAGACTTTTAAGAGCACTAAATAGAGTACACCGGTCCACATTGATGCTTTGAAAGTGCTCAAATCTCTCCATAGAGGAGCTTTTCACGTTTTTGTGCAAGTTGAGACGTAACTTGGTCTATTCGCGTCTTTACCTTAAAAAAGTGGCACGAAGGCTCAACTAGCAAGTTAGACTTTTAAGAGCACTCAATAGAGTACAACGGTCCACATTGATGCTTTGGAAGTTCTCAACTCTCTCCGTAGAGGAGCATTTCACGTTTTTGTGCAATTTGAGACATAACTTGGACTATTCGCGTCTTTACCTTACGAAACGTGGCACGAAGGCTCAACTAGCAAGTTAGACTTTTAAGAGCACTCAATAGAGTACAACGGTCCACATTGATGCTTTGGAAGTGCTCAACTCTCTCCATAGATGAGCTTTTCACGTTTTGGTGCAAGTTGAGACGTAACTTGGTCTATTCGCGTCTTTACCTTACGAAACGTGGCACGAAGGCTCAACTAGCAAGTTAGACTTTTAAGAGCACTAAATAGAGTACAACGGTCCACATTGATGGTTTGGATGTGCTCAACTCTCTCCATGGAGGAGCTTTTCACGTTTTTGTGCAAGTTGGGACAAAACTTGGTCTATTCGCGTCTTTACCTTAAGAAACGTGGCACGAAGGCTCAACTAGTAAGTTAGACTTTTAAGAGCACTCAATAGAGTACAACGGTCCACATTGATGCTTTGGAAGTGCTCAACTCTCTCCATAGAGGAGCTTTTCACGTTTTGTTGCAAGTTGAGACGTAACTTGGTCTATTCGCGTCATTACCTTACGAAACCTGGCATGAAGGCTAAACTAGCGAGTTAGACTTTGAAGAGCACTAAATAGAGTGCAACGGTCCACATTGATGCTTTGGAAGTGCTCAACTCTCTCCATAGAGGAGCTTTTCACGTTTTTGTGCAAGTTGAGACGTAACTTGGTCTCTTCTCGTCTTTACCTTACGAAACGTGGCACGAAGGCTCAACTAGCAAGTTAGACTTTTAAGAGCACTAAATAGAGTACAACGGTCCACATTCATGCTTTGGAATTGCTCAACTCTCTCCATAATGGAGCATTTCACGTTTTTGTGCAATTTCAAACATAACTTGGTCTATTCGCATCTTTACCTTACGAAACGTGGCACGAAGGCTCAACTAGCAAGTTAGACTTTTAAGAGCACTCAATAGAGTACAATGGTCCACATTGATGCTTCGGAAGTGCTCAACTCTCTCCATAGAGGAGCTTTTCACGTTTTTGTGCAATTTGAGACATAACTTGGTCTATTCGCGTCTTTACCTTACGAAACGTGGCACGAAGGCTCAACTAGCAAGTTAGACTTTTAAGAGCACTCAATAGAGTACAATGGTCCACATTGATGCTTCGAACTGCTCAACTCTCTCCATAAAGGAGCTTTTCACGTTTTTGTGCAATTTGAGACATAACTTGGTCTATTCGCGTCTTTACCTTAAGAAACGTGGCACGAAGGCTCAACTAGCAAGTTAGACTTTTAAGAGCACTCAATAGAGTACAACGGTCCACATTGATGGTTTGAATGTGCTCAACTCTCTCCATGGAGGAGCTTTTCACGTTTTTGTGCAAGTTGGGACAAAACTTGGTCTATTCGCGTCTTTACCTTAAGAAACGTGGCACGAAGGCTCAACTAGTAAGTTAGACTTTTAAGAGCACTCAATAGAGTACAACGGTCCACATTGATGCTTTGGAAGTGCTCAACTCTCTCCATAGAGGAGCTTTTCATGTTTTTGTGCAAGTTGAGACGTAACTTGGTCTACTCGCGTCTTTACCCTAAAAAAGTGGCACGAAGGCTCAACTAGCAAGTTAGACTTTTAAGAGCACTCAATAGAGTACAACGGTCCACATTGATGCTTTGGAAGTGCTCAACTCTCTCCATAGAGGAGCTTTTCACGTTTTTGTGCAATTTGAGACATAACTTGGTTTATTCGCGTCTTTACCTTACGAAACGTGGCACGAAGGCTCAACTAGCAAGTTAGACTTTTAAGAGCACTCAATAGAGTACAATGGTCCACATTGATGCTTCGGAGGTGCTCAACTCTCTCCATAGAGGAGCTTTTCACGTTTTTGTGCAATTTGAGACATAACTTGGTCTATTCGCGTCTTTACCTTAAAAAACGTGGCACGAAGGCTCAACTAGCAAGTTACACTTTTAAGAGCACTAAATAGAGTACACCGGTCCACATTGATGCTTCGGAAGTGCTCAACTCTCTCCATAGAGGAGCTTTTCACGTTTTTGTGCAATTTGAGACATAACTTGGTCTATTCGCGTCTTTGCCTTACGAAACGTGGCACGAAGGCTCAACTAGCAAGTTAGACTTTTAAGAGCACTCAATAGAGTACAATGGTCCACATTGATGCTTCGGAAGTGCTCAACTCTCTCCATAGAGGAGCTTTTCACGTTTTTGTGCAATTTGAGACATAACTTGGTCTATTCGCGTCTTTACCTTAAGAAACGTGGCACGAAGGCTCAACTAGCAAGTTAGACTTTTAAGAGCACTAAATACAGTACACCGGTCCACATTGATGCTTTGAAAGTGCGCAACTCTCTCCATAGAGGAGCTTTTCACTTTTTGTGCAAGTTGAGACGTAACTTGGTCTATTCGCGTCTTTACCTTAAAAAAGTGGCACGAAGGCTCAACTAGCAAGTTAGGCTTTTAAGAGCACTCAATAGAGTACAACGGTCCACATTGATGCTTTGGAAGTGCTCAACTCTCTCCATAGAGGAGCTTTTCACGTTTTTGTGCAAGTTGAGACGTAACTTGGTCTATTCGCGTCTTTACCTTAAAAAAATGGCACGAAGGCTCAACTAGTAAGTTAGACTTTTAAGAGCACTCAATAGAGTACAACGGTCCACATTGATGCTTTGGAAGTGCTCAACTCTCTCCATAGAGGAGCTTTTCACGTTTTGGTGCAAGTTGAGACGTAACTTGGTCTATTCGCGTCATTACCTTAAAAAAGTGGCACGAAGGCTCAACTAGTAAGTTAGACTTTTAAGAGCACTCAATAGAGTACAACGGTCCACATTGATGCTTTGGAAGTGCTCAACTCTCTCCATAGAGGAGCTTTTCACGTTTTGGTGCAAGTTGAGACGTAACTTGGTCTATTCGCGTCATTACCTTACGAAACCTGGCACGAAGGCTCAACTAGCGAGTTAGACTTTTAAGAGCACTAAATAGAGTGCAACGGTCCACATTGATGCTTTGGAAGTGCTCAACTCTCTCCATAGAGGAGCTTTTCACGTTTTTGTGCAAGTTGAGACGTAACTTGGTCTCTTCTCGTCTTTGCCTTACGAAACGTGGCACGAAGGCCAACTAGCAAGTTAGACTTTTAAGAGCACTCAATACAGTACAATGGTCCACATTGATGCTTCGGAAGTGCTCAACTCTCTCCATAGAGGAGCTTTTCACGTTTTTGTGCAATTTGAGACATAACTTGGTCTATTCGCGTCTTTACCTTAAGAAACGTGGCACGAAGGCTCAACTAGAAAGTTAGACTTTTAAGAGCACTAAATACAGTACACCGGTCCACATTGATGCTTTGAAAGTGCTCAACTCTCTCCATAGAGGAGCTTTTCACGTTTTTGTGCAAGTTGAGACGTAACTTGGTCTATTCGCGTCTTTACCTTAAAAAAGTGGCACGAAGGCTCAACTAGCAAGTTAGGCTTTTAAGAGCACTCAATAGAGTACAACGGTCCACATTGATGCTTTGGAAGTGCTCAACTCTCTCCATAGAGGAGCTTTTCACGTTTTTGTGCAAGTTGAGACGTAACTTGGTCTATTCGCGTCTTTACCTTAAAAAAGTGGCACGAAGGCTCAACTAGTAAGTTAGACTTTTAAGAGCACTCAATAGAGTACAAAGGTCCACATTGATGCTTTCGAAGTGCTCAACTCTCTCCATAGAGGAGCTTTTCACGTTTTGGTGCAAGTTGAGACGTAACTTGGTCTATTCGCGTCATTACCTTAAAAAAGTGGCACGAAGGCTCAACTAGTAAGTTAGACTTTTAAGAGCACTCAATAGAGTACAACGGTCCACATTGATGCTTTGGAAGTGCTCAACTCTCTCCATAGAGGAGCTTTTCACGTTTTGGTGCAAGTTGAGACGTATCTTGGTCTATTCGCGTCATTACCTTACGAAACCTGGTACGAAGGCTCAACTAGCGAGTTAGACTTTTAAGAGCACTAAATAGAGTGCAACAGTCCACATTGATGCTTTGGAAGTGCTCAACTCTCTCCATAGAGGAGCTTTTCACGTTTTTGTGCAAGTTGAGACGAAACTTGGTCTCTTCTCGTCTTTACCTTACGAAACGTGGCACGAAGGCTCAACTAGCAAGTTAGACTTTTAAGAGCACTAAATAGAGTACAACGGTCCACATTCATGCTTTGGAATTGCTCAACTCTCTCAATAATGGAGCATTTCACGTTTTCGTGCAATTTCAAACATAACTTGGTCTATTCGCATCTTTACCTCACGAAACGTGGCACGAAGGCTCAACTAGCAAGTTAGACTTTTAAGAGCACTCAATAGAGTACAATGGTCCACATTGATGCTTCGGAAGTGCTCAACTCTCTTCATAAAGGAGCTTTTCATGTTTTTGTGCAATTTGAGACATAACTTGGTCTATTCGCGTGTTTACCTTAAGAAACGTGGCACGAAGGCTCAACTAACAAGTTAGACTTCTAAGAGCACTCAATAGAGTACAACGGTCCACATTGATTGTTTGGATGTGCTCAACTCTCCCCATGGAGGAGCTTTTCACGTTTTTGCGCAAGTTGGGACAAAACTTGGTCTATTCGCGTCTTTACCTTAAGAAACGTGGCACGAAGGCTCAACTAGTAAGTTAGACTTTTAAGAGCACTCAATAGAGTACAACGGTCCACATAGATGCTTTGGAAGTGCTCAACTCTCTCCATAGAGGAGCTTTTCACGTTTTTGTGCAAGTTGAGACGTAACTTGGTCTACTCGCGTCTTTACCTTAAAAAAGTGGCACGAAGGCTCAACTAGCAAGTTAGACTTTTAAGAGCACTCAATAGAGTACAACGGTCCACATTGATACTTTGGAAGTGCTCAACTCTCTCCATAGAGGAGCTTTTCACGTTTTTGTGCAATTTGAGACATAACTTGGTCTATTCGCGTCTTTACCTTACGAAAAGTGGCACGAAGGCTCAACTAGCAAGTTAGACTTTGAAGAGCACTCAATAGAGTACAATGGTCCACATTGATGCTTTGGAAGTGCTCAACTCTCTCCATAGAGGAGCTTTTCACGATTTTGTGCAATTTGAGACATAACTTGGTCTGTTCGCGTCTTTACCTTAGGAAACGTGGCACGAAGGCTCAACTAGCAAGTTAGACTTTTAAGAGCACTAAATAGAGTACACCGGTCCACATTGATGCTTTGAAAGTGCTCAACTCTCTCCATAGAGGAGCTTTTCACGTTTTTGTCCAAGTTGAGACGTAACTTGGTCTATTAGCGTCTTTACCTGAAAAAAGTGGCACGAAGGCTCAACTAGCAAGTTAGACTTTTAAGAGCACTCAATAGAGTACAACGGTCCACATTGATGCTTTGGAAGTGCTCAACTCTCTCCATAGAGGAGCTTTTCACATTTGGTGCAAGTTGAGACGTAACTTGGTCTATTCGCGTCTTTACCTTGCGAAATGTGGCACGAAGGCTCAACTAGCAAGTTAGACTTTTAAGAGCACTAAATAGAGTAGAACGGTCCACATTGATGCTTTGGAAGTGCTCAACTCTCTGCATAGAGGAGCTTTTCACGTTTTTGTGCAAGTTGAGACGTAACTTGGTCTCTTCGCGTCTTTACCTTACGAAACGTGGCACGAAGGCTCAACTAGCAAGTTAGACTTTTAAGAGCACTAAATAGAGTACAACGGTCCACATTGATGCTTTCGAAGTGCTCAACTCTCTCCATGGAGGAGCTTTTCACGTTTTGGTGCAAGTTGAGACGTAACTTGGTCTATTCACGTCTTTACCTTACGAAACGTGGCACGAAGGCTCAACTAGCAAGTTAGACTTTTAAGAGCACTAAATAGAGTACAACGGTCCATATTGATGCTTCGAAAGTGCTCAACTCTCTCCATAGATGAGCTTTTCACGTTTTTGTGCAATTGGAGACATAACTTGGTTTATTCGCGTCTTTACCTTACGAAACGTGGCACGAAGGCTCAACTAGCAAGTTAGACTTTTAAGAGCACTCAATAGAGTACAATGGTCCACATTGATGCTTCGGAAGAGCTCAACTCTCTCCGTAGAGGAGCTTTTCACGTTTTTGTGCAATTTGTGACATAACTTGGACTATTCGCGTCTTTACCTTAAGAAACGTGGCACGAAGGCTCAACTAGCAAGTTAGACTTTTAAGAGCACTAAATACAGTACACCGGTCCACATTGATGCTTTGAAAGTGCTCAACTTGTAGGACCTAGGCGACACAAGAGGGGGGGGTGAATTGTGTCCCCAAATTCCAACTGTGAATCCCCTTACTTTTAAACAGAAAATAGACCACAAAAACAAAGACACAAAGTACAGAAGTTGGTCTTTACTAGTATAGCCCTAACCGGTTCAAATCAATTTCAGTTTCAGATGCAATATCTTAATCCAAAATGATAGGGCAAGTAGAACACAACTATATAAGATGTATATAAACGAATATATATGATATAAGATGCTAGGATTCAAGTAATCAACACACTAATTCAGAATTTCATAAAGTAGGTTAAAGGGGCTGAAATATCAATATTAAGAACAATATATTTAGATGTGAACCGAAAATCAAGCTTTAACTCTAAACCATCAACCAACTGAAATTAGAGCATAATAAGTACCAGATTATGAAAACAGTTCAGAATATCAATATTAGAATGCTTAGAAAAGTTTTGACCAATATAAACACAAAATGGGCAGATTTGATTTTGCAAGTATTGAGTAGAGAAATGAACTTTCAAATTCAAGTCACCCAAAATTATCACAAGATAATCGAATGATCAAGAATTATGAATGGCAGTATTGAACAAGTAAATAATCAAAGCATGCAAAACAATAAACAAGCAAAAAGTAAAGCACACGATGATTTATAGTAGTTCGGAGCACCCTCCTACGTCTACTACCTAAGCACCCTTGCTTAGGATTTTCAAATCCACTAGGATAAATAGTTTCCTCAAGAAACCAACAACTCACAGAGGGTTTTTACAAGTCACCCTTAAACTTTTTACAACCTCACAAGGTAAGGGATACAATTTTAGGCTCTAGGTTCCACTCTAGTGTTTAACCAACAAGGTTTGAGGGAACTCTCACAAATTTGACAAAGGCTCACAGGTAGGATTGAAATATAAAGTGTCGGAGAGCTTTTTAGTAACAACAATATATGCTTGTAGAACTAGACTTGGAAGACTTGGCCTTTTGCTGGAGAGAAAGAGAGCTTGAGAGAATAGGATATGTAGCTTGTAGCAAGTCTTGTGTCATCTCCTCTTGTATGGATGGCTATTTATAGGAAAGCCAAGTAGAGATAGTTGAGATCATCCCTTGATCTTCTCATCTTCACTTGAACTTTGAATTTGAATGTAGTTTTTTGAAAACAAACTTGATATTCTCCTTTTATAGTGCAACAGCCTCTCTTTGAACAATTCTGCCAACAAACTTGATATCCTCCATTCAAATATATCATTCTCTTGTCTTTGAATGTAGACAACATACTTGGCCATGTTCACCCAAGATTTTCGTCCATTTAAGTCTCTTGTTGAAGAAATGCAATCACTTGATCATAACAGCTCCATTTTGACTTGAATGAGATCTTTACCAACATGACTTTTGAAATTGGCTTCATCTTCTTTCAAATTTCAGCCAATCAAAGCTCCTTTGAAGATATCTCCTCAGCTTCAACTTTGAAAATTTGATTTCAAGGGCTTGAATCTCTCTCTTGGTTATCTCCTCATAAGTTGCAACAAACTTTGATTTTGATCTTCAAAAAATACAGCAACACATCTTGAACCTTGCCACATTCTTGTTCTTGTACACTAAATTTCGAAAATCATGCAACAACCTTGACTTGATTTTGAATTTCGAATTTCGAATCTCCAACTTTGAATTTCGAATCCTCTCTTTAAATTTTGAATGTAGTTTGTTGAAATCTCCACCAAATACTCACCATAAAGTGCTTGTCTGAAATTGACACAGCGTCCTAATTGGACACACCTTGTCTGAAATGAACACTTCTTGTCTGAATTGGACATTTTCAACATTCACCTTCTAGTGGATTTGCAAGAGTGCTTAGGATTTTCATAGCTTGTCCTAAGTCTTACGAGACTATTCTTGGACAGCCGGATTACTACGACTCTTGTCTTAACCTGAAAAACCTTAAGATATGCTTGTAAACTCATTTGAGCTTCATGCTTGAACAATAGGTTAGTTGAGTTCAAATAATCAAAATTAGAGCATATAACATCATAATATATATGGACTTATGTACATATAAGTTTCCAGCTCAAACAAATATCATTTAGTCACATAAGCACTCAATTAAGACAAATAATCATAATTTTCGGATATGAACTAGGGCACAGCTTTTCAGCTACTAAACGGCAGAATTTGTTATTCATTCCTTCAAGCAAAATGTTCCTTATGATGTGATTAATGTCTCTATAAAAATTCAGCTCATTTAGATGTCATTTGGTATAAAAACGATCGTTGAGTTCACAACTAGTTTTAAAACACTTGAATGAAAAACCAATTAAGAGAAGTCTCAAATTCAATCAATTTACCATCAAATTCATCACAAAGATCATGTAATCAAATAGCATAGCATGATACAATCATCAAAACAAAAAATATAGGACCTTTGGTCCAACAATCTCCCCCTTTTTGATGATTACAAAACCTAGCATGTAGAAAGCTATTTGATAACTATTGAATTTGATACCAAACTTGAATGCATGAAATGTACTAAGCCTTTAAGGGCACTAAGCTCACCCCTTATTTCATGCTTCACTCATTCCCATATTTTGTCAAAAAATTATGCACTCTCCTCCTTAACTTACGAACTAATACAACTAATGCACTTTCTACATCATCAATTCTCTCCCCCTTTTTGTTATCAATCAAAAAGGAAGTAGTCAGCCCATGAATGCACAATTTTATAAAAATGATGCCATGTAAGTATGTGGGATGAAACTGCATTTTTCAAAACTCAACTATCTTACCCGAAAAGGGTTCTTATGCAATGCTCCCCCTAAAATCATGCATATGATTCACACATCAATTGAAATCACAATAGCATTTGATGCCAACTGTAGCTCACTTTTCAATTAACCATGGAGCATCTATAACATGCTATATATCATTCAAGTTCTTTAAAATAAGTTCAAAAACATATATTTCATCAAACGAGCATAGTGACCAAATATATGGTCCTTGACATTAGTTCCAAAGTTTCCTTTCACATGTGAGAACACAACTCCCCCTTGAATGATGCAGAGAATTAGTCATAACAATTTGATAAAAAAAATGGGATTAATCAATCAAAGATATCAAGAATTCAATGACATCAACTTTTATGCACAATGTCTCTTTTCGGATTAAACTTACCCAAGTTATAATCTTCAAAGTAAGCCATATTCATTTTGAGTAACCTATACTAAACTCCCATAGATCTCTTTTCAATGCCATTTTTATAGATGGATCATTTTAGACTCAAATTTTAAAACTCTCAAGCAATTCAATCAAAGACATATATATTATCAAAATCATTCTATTTGACACAATGACGTCAACCATTTCATATATGCAATCAATCATTTCATGTAATCAAGCAACTCATGGAATCAAATAGTTCATGCAATGTACCATATTAAAGATAGAATAAGGCTTTAGAGTTGACCATAGGAACCCCTTGTTGATCTAGCTGAAACCTCATAAGATGTATCTTCAAAGGTTTGCTTCTTTTGGGTGTAGTATGACACTAGCTGATTCTATAGTTTTCATATGCTCTTTTTGTCCACTTTGCATCTTATTTACTTAGCTTGAACACTTGAAGCTTTGAACACCTTGTTCATGTGAATGTTCTCATGGCTTGCATCAATACCTCTCAAGATTGTGGAGCAAGTTTCTTAAAACCTGTTTCTTTTTACTATGCACAAAAGACTTAACCAAGAGTTATACCATTAAAATTTAAGAACAAGACATATCAATATCACTCTTGATCTTAAGAATATGAAATAATGATTATTTTATTATTTTCCTTATATATACAGAATAATCATCACATATATGATTTTCGTTAACTTTCAACCTAGGTAAGCTTCATACCAGATTTCTAGCATGCAAATTTTCTCAAAGTTGACATGCCAATATGACCTAATCTTCTATGTCAATGTAATGCACAATCACTAGAAGCAATCAAACAAGTTAAACTACTACTTAAAGATTCAAAATCAATAACATACACATTGCCACTTCTAGAACCAGCAACTACCAATTCTTTTAACTTATTTTTAATCAAGTATTTGTCCTTTTTGAACTTTACCACAAATCCTTTATCAGCTAGTTGACTAATGCTAATGAGATTAAATGATAAACCACTCACATACAACACACCATCTATGGCAAAGGAAGAATTACCTACGGAACCATTTCCAAGAATTCTACCTTTGGAGTTATCTCCAAATGTGATGTTTCCACCATGTTTCTTTTTAGTGAAGGTAGTGAACATGGTTGGATTTCCAGTCATATGCCTAGAACATCCACTATCAAGATACCATTCTCCACTCTTGAATTCTGTTTTTAAGCATACCTTTAAAATAAAATCAATGAAGCTTAGGTATCCAAACCTTGGATCCTTTAGGGTTAGTCACATTAGCAATAATATGCACACCATACATAGATTCAACATAAGCATTTATATCATCATTTCTCATGCCTTTAGGTACCCAATACCTTTTCAATTTAAATACACCTGGCCTTGGGTGTGAAACCCTAGCTCTTAGGAGCTTGGCCCTTTGGGCAGCCACAATAGAGGTTCTACCCATGGCACTTGTGCCACTTAGACTCTCATTTAGCTTCATTGGATCATATCCAATTCCACTCTTATCCAAATAATGCCTTTGAGAAGAAAATAGCAAATCCAATTTTTCAGAACTTGTACAAAATTGTGAGAATTTCATTTCAAGCAATTGGTTCTTTTCATTTAGATTTTCTACTTCAGATTTCAAATTTGTGAGTTTATCAAGCATTTTGGATTCATACTCTTCCCAAGACAGTATTTCACTATCTAACTCTTTTACTCTTTCTTGCATTTCATCAAATTCACGTAACTTTTGTAATTGTAAATCAGTTATGCCTTGACATGTGTGTTCTTTAAGTGCTTCAATTTCCATCACAAGATCATCAATATTACCAGCAAGATCATTACATGTAATATCTAAATCATCATGCTTAGTCTTCAATTCTACACAATCATGCAGATGCACCTTTTCAATTTTCTTTAGTCTAGAAATTTCCTTTTTAGCTAGCTTGTATTTAAGCATTAGAGATTCATGAAATTCACATAATTGAGCATATGCATCAGATAATGAATCAAAACATTGAGATTCAGAAACACTTACTACCTCATCTTGACTAGATGAGACTTCAGCCGATTTTGCCATTAAACACAATTTGGCTGTGTGATCTTCCTCTTCTTCACTTGATGAGCCATCTGAGCTAGTGTTATCCCATGTAGCTTTAAAGGCCTTCTTCTCTTTCTTTCCTTTTCCTTTAAACTTCTTCTTTGAAGGTTTTGGGCATTCAGCAATCAAGTGACCTGTTTTGCCACATCTAAAACATGTTAGTTCATTTTTCTTACCCTTAAAGTTACCCTTTCTCTTGAAGCCTCCTTGCTTCTGAAATTTCATAAACTTTCTGAAATTTCTTGCAATTTGTGTCTCCTCATCTTCATCACTTGAGCTATCCGAATTAGCAGCAAGTGCTATTCCTTTTCTTCTAGGTGTCTCATCCTCTTCTTCATACTTCTTTAGCTCAATCTCATGTGTCATTAAGCTCCCAATGAGTTCCTCCAACTTCAAGGTCTGCAAGTCCTTTGCCTCTTGGATTGCGGTGACTTTGTCTTTCCATGTCTTTGGTAAGCTCCTTAGTACCTTTTGAACTCTATCTGCATTTGAGTACACTTTACCAAGACTTTGCAATTCATTACAAATGGTGGTTAGACGAGCAAACATATCAGAAATGCATTCATTTGGTTTCATCTTAAACAATTCATAGTCATGTACAAGCATATTTATCTTAGTATCCTTTACTTGACTAGTTCCTTCATGTTTAAGCTCTAGCATGCACCAAATCTCCCTAGCACTTTTACAAGTTGAAATATGATCAAATTCAGCTCTAATTAATGCACAATGTAAGATGTTTACAGCTCTATCATTTAGACTAACCAATTTCTTATCTTCCATTGTCCATTCACTTCTTTCTTTATCGACAAGCGTGTCTCCTGATTTCTTCTTAGGCCTATGTGGACCATACTCTATTACATCCCATAAATCTAAGTCAATTGATCTTATAAAAATTCTCATCCTAGTTTTCCAAAAACCATAGTCTTTTCCATTGAAAAATGGAGGTCTGTTCATAGAGAGACCTTCAGCCTCACCATGAGATGTTGTGAATGCCATTTACGCTAGTAGAGTGTTAATTCTAATTTCTAGCTAGTCCTTGCTCCGATACCAATTGTAGGACCTAGGCGACACAAGAGGGGGGGGGTGAATTGTGTCCCCAAATTCCAACTGTGAATCCCCTTACTTTTAAACAGAAAATAGACCACAAAAACAAAGACACAAAGTACAGAAGTTGGTCTTTACTAGTATAGCCCTAACCGGTTCAAATCAATTTCAGTTTCAGATGCAATATCTTAATCCAAAATGATAGGGCAAGTAGAACACAACTATATAAGATGTATATAAACGAATATATATGATATAAGATGCTAGGATTCAAGTAATCAACACACTAATTCAGAATTTCATAAAGTAGGTTAAAGGGGCTGAAATATCAATATTAAGAACAATATATTTAGATGTGAACCGAAAATCAAGCTTTAACTCTAAACCATCAACCAACTGAAATTAGAGCATAATAAGTACCAGATTATGAAAACAGTTCAGAATATCAATATTAGAATGCTTAGAAAAGTTTTGACCAATATAAACACAAAATGGGCAGATTTGATTTTGCAAGTATTGAGTAGAGAAATGAACTTTCAAATTCAAGTCACCCAAAATTATCACAAGATAATCGAATGATCAAGAATTATGAATGGCAGTATTGAACAAGTAAATAATCAAAGCATGCAAAACAATAAACAAGCAAAAAGTAAAGCACACGATGATTTATAGTAGTTCGGAGCACCCTCCTACGTCTACTACCTAAGCACCCTTGCTTAGGATTTTCAAATCCACTAGGATAAATAGTTTCCTCAAGAAACCAACAACTCACAGAGGGTTTTTACAAGTCACCCTTAAACTTTTTACAACCTCACAAGGTAAGGGATACAATTTTAGGCTCTAGGTTCCACTCTAGTGTTTAACCAACAAGGTTTGAGGGAACTCTCACAAATTTGACAAAGGCTCACAGGTAGGATTGAAATATAAAGTGTCGGAGAGCTTTTTAGTAACAACAATATATGCTTGTAGAACTAGACTTGGAAGACTTGGCCTTTTGCTGGAGAGAAAGAGAGCTTGAGAGAATAGGATATGTAGCTTGTAGCAAGTCTTGTGTCATCTCCTCTTGTATGGATGGCTATTTATAGGAAAGCCAAGTAGAGATAGTTGAGATCATCCCTTGATCTTCTCATCTTCACTTGAACTTTGAATTTGAATGTAGTTTTTTGAAAACAAACTTGATATTCTCCTTTTATAGTGCAACAGCCTCTCTTTGAACAATTCTGCCAACAAACTTGATATCCTCCATTCAAATATATCATTCTCTTGTCTTTGAATGTAGACAACATACTTGGCCATGTTCACCCAAGATTTTCGTCCATTTAAGTCTCTTGTTGAAGAAATGCAATCACTTGATCATAACAGCTCCATTTTGACTTGAATGAGATCTTTACCAACATGACTTTTGAAATTGGCTTCATCTTCTTTCAAATTTCAGCCAATCAAAGCTCCTTTGAAGATATCTCCTCAGCTTCAACTTTGAAAATTTGATTTCAAGGGCTTGAATCTCTCTCTTGGTTATCTCCTCATAAGTTGCAACAAACTTTGATTTTGATCTTCAAAAAATACAGCAACACATCTTGAACCTTGCCACATTCTTGTTCTTGTACACTAAATTTCGAAAATCATGCAACAACCTTGACTTGATTTTGAATTTCGAATTTCGAATCTCCAACTTTGAATTTCGAATCCTCTCTTTAAATTTTGAATGTAGTTTGTTGAAATCTCCACCAAATACTCACCATAAAGTGCTTGTCTGAAATTGACACAGCGTCCTAATTGGACACACCTTGTCTGAAATGAACACTTCTTGTCTGAATTGGACATTTTCAACATTCACCTTCTAGTGGATTTGCAAGAGTGCTTAGGATTTTCATAGCTTGTCCTAAGTCTTACGAGACTATTCTTGGACAGCCGGATTACTACGACTCTTGTCTTAACCTGAAAAACCTTAAGATATGCTTGTAAACTCATTTGAGCTTCATGCTTGAACAATAGGTTAGTTGAGTTCAAATAATCAAAATTAGAGCATATAACATCATAATATATATGGACTTATGTACATATAAGTTTCCAGCTCAAACAAATATCATTTAGTCACATAAGCACTCAATTAAGACAAATAAACATAATTTTCGGATATGAACTAGGGCACAGCTTTTCAGCTACTAAACGGAAGAATTTGTTATTCATTCCTTCAAGCAAAATGTTCCTTATGATGTGATTAATGTCTCTATAAAATTTCAGCTCATTTAGATGTCATTTGGTATAAAAACGATCGTTGAGTTCACAACTAGTTTTAAAACACTTGACTGAAAAACCAATTAAGAGAAGTCTCAAATTCAATCAATTTACCATCAAATTCATCACAAAGATCATGTAATCAAATAGCATAGCATGATACAATCATCAAAACAAAAAATATAGGACCTTTGGTCCAACACAACTCTCTCCATAGAGGAGCTTTTCACGTTTTTGTGCAAGTTGAGACGTAACTTGGTCTATTCGCGTCTTAACCTTAAAAAAGTGGCACGAAGGCTCAACTTGCAAGTTAGACTTTTAAGAGCACTCAATAGAGTACAACGGTCCACATTGATGCTTTGGAAGTGCTCAACTCTCTCCGTAGAGGAGCATTTCACTTTTTTGTGCACTTTGAGACATAACTTGGACTATTCGCGTCTTTACCTTACGAAACGTGGCACGAAGGCTCAACTAGCAAGTTAGACTTTTAAGAGCACTCAATAGAGTACAACGGTCCACATTGATGCTTTGGAAGTGCTCAACTCTCTCCATAGGGGAGCTTTTCACGTTTTGGTGCAAGTTGAGACGTAACTTGGTCTATTCACGTCTTTACCTTACGAAACGTGGCACGAAGGCTCAACTAGCAAGTTAGACTTTTAAGAGCACTAAATAGAGTACAACGGTCCACATTGATGCTTCGGAAGTGCTCAACTCTCTCCATAGAGGAGCTTTTCATGTTTTTGTGCAATTTGAGACATAACTTGGTCTATTCGCGTCTTTACCTTACGAAACGTGGCACGAAGGCTCAACTAGCAAGTTAGACTTTTAAGAGCACTCAATAGAGTACAATGGTCCACATTGATGCTTCGGAAGTGCTCAACTCTCTCCATAGAGGAGCTTTTCACGTTTTTGTGCAATTTGAGACATAACTTGGTCTATTCGCGTCTTTACCTTAAGAAACGTGGCACGAAGGCTCAACTAGCAAGTTAGACTTTTAAGAGCACTAAATAGAGTAGAACGGTACACATTGATGCTTTGGAAGTGCTCAACTCTCTCCATAGAGGAGCTTTTCATGTTTTTGTGCAAGTTGAGACGTAACTTGGTCTCTTCGCGTCTTTACCTTACGAAACGTGGCACGAAGGCTCAACTAGCAAGTTAGACTTTTAAGAGCACTCAATAGAGTACAACGGTCCACATTGATGCTTTGGAAGTGCTCAACTCTCTCCGTAGAGGAGCATTTCACATTTTTGTGCAATTTGAGACATAAATTGGACTATTCGCGTCTTTACCTTACGAAACGTGGCACAAAGGCTCAACTAGCAAGTTAGACTTTTTAGAGCACTCAATAGAGTACAACGGTCCACATTGATGCTTTGGAAGTGCTCAACTCTCTCCATAGATGAGCTTTTCACGTTTTGGTGCAAGTTGAGACGTAACTTGGTCTATTCGCGTCTTTACCTTACGAAACGTGGCACGAAGGCTCAACTAGCAAGTTAGACATTTAAGAGCACTAAATAGAGTACAACGGTCCACATTGATGGTTTGGATGTGCTCAACTCTCTCCATGGAGGAGCTTTTCACGTTTTTATGCAAGTTGGGACAAAACTTGGTCTATTCGCGTCTTTACCTTAAGAAACGTGGCACGAAGGCTCAACTAGTAAGTTAGACTTTTAAGAGCACTCAATAGAGTACAACGGTCCACATTGATGCTCTGGAAGTGCTCAACTCTCTCCATAGAGGAGCTTTTCACATTTTGGTGCAAGTTGAGACGTAACTTGGTCTATTCGCGTTTTTACCTTACGAAACGTGGCACGAAGGCTCAACTAGCAAGTTAGACTTTTAAGAGCACTAAATAGAGTACAACGGTCCACATTGATGCTTTGGAAGTGCTCAACTCTCTCCATAGAGGAGCTTTTCACGTTTTTGTGCAAGTTGAGACGTAACTTGGTCTCTTCGCGTCTTTACCTTACGAAACGTGGCACGAAGGCTCAACTAGCAAGTTAGACTTTTAAGAGCACTAAATAGAGTACAACGGTCCACATTCATGCTTTGGAATTGCTCAACTCTCTCCATAATGGAGCATTTCACGTTTTTGTGCAATTTCAAACATAACTTGGTCTATTCGCATCTTTACCTCACGAAACGTGGCACGAAGGCTCAACTAGCAAGTTAGACATTTAAGAGCACTAAATAGAGTACAACGGTACACATTGATTCTTTGGAATTGCTCAACTCTCTCCATAGAGGAGCTTTTCACGTTTTTGCGCAAGTTGAGACGTAACTTGGTCTATTCGCATATTTACCTTACGAAACGTGGCACGAAGGCTCAACTAGAAAGTTAGACTTTTAAGAGCACTCAATAGAGTACAACGGTCCACATTGATGCTTTCGAAGTGCTCAACTCTCTCCATAGAGGAGCTTTTCACGTTTTGGTGCAAGTTGAGACGTAACTTGGTCTATTCACGTCTTTACCTTACGAAACGTGGCACGAAGGCTCAACTAGCAAGTTAGACTTTTAAGAGCACTAAATAGAGTACAACGGTCCACATTGATGCTTCGGAAGTGCTCAACTCTCTCCATAGATGAGCTTTTCACGTTTTTGTGCAATTTGAGACATAACTTGGTCTATTCGCGTCTTTACCTTACGAAACGTGGCACGAAGGCTCAACTAGCAAGTTAGACTTTTAAGAACACTCAATAGAGTACAATGGTCCACATTGATGCTTCGGAAGAGCTCAACTCTCTCCGTAGAGGAGCTTTTCACGTTTTTGTGCAATTTGAGACATAACTTGGACTATTCGCGTCTTTACCTTAAGAAACGTGGCACGAAGGCTCAACTAGCAAGTTAGACTTTTAAGAGCACTAAATACAGTACACCGGTCCACATTGATGCTTTGAAAGTGCTCAACTCTCTCCATAGAGGAGCTTTTCACGTTTTTGTGCAAGTTGAGACGTAACTTGGTCTATTCGCGTCTTAACCTTAAAAAAGTGGCACGAAGGCTCAACTAGCAAGTTAGACTTTTAAGAGCACTCAATAGAGTACAACGGTCCACATTGATGCTTTGGAAGTGCTCAACTCTCTCCGTAGAGGAGCATTTCACTTTTTTGTGCACTTTGAGACATAACTTGGACTATTCGCGTCTTTACCTTACGAAACGTGGCACGAAGGCTCAACTAGCAAGTTAGACTTTTAAGAGCACTCAATAGAGTACAACGGTCCACATTGATGCTTTGGAAGTGCTCAACTCTCTCCATAGGGGAGCTTTTCACGTTTTGGTGCAAGTTGAGACGTAACTTGGTCTATTCACGTCTTTACCTTACGAAACGTGGCACGAAGGCTCAACTAGCAAGTTAGACGTTTAAGAGCACTAAATAGAGTACAACGGTCCGCATTGATGCTTCGGAAGTGCTCAACTCTCTCCATAGAGGAGCTTTTCACGTTTTTGTGCAATTTGAGACATAACTTGGTCTATTCGCGTCTTTACCTTACGAAACGTGGCACGAAGGCTCAACTAGCAAGTTAGACTTTTAAGAGCACTCAATAGAGTACAATGGTCCACATTGATGCTTCGGAAGTGCTCAACTCTCTCCATAGAGGACCTTTTCACGTTTTTGTGCAATTTGAGACATAACTTGGTCTATTCGCGTCTTTACCTTAAGAAACGTGGCACGAAGGCTCAACTAGCAAGTTAGACTTTTAAGAGCACTAAATAGAGTAGAACCGTACACATTGATGCTTTGGAAGTGCTCAACTCTCTCCATAGAGGAGCTTTTCACGTTTTTGTGCAAGTTGAGACGTAACTTGGTCTCTTCGCGTCTTTACCTTACGAAACGTGGCACGAAGGCTCAACTAGCAAGTTAGACTTTTAAGAGCACTAAATAGAGTACAACGGTCCACATTGATGCTTTGGAAGTGCTCAACTCTCTCCGTAGAGGAGCATTTCACGTTTTTGTGCAATTTGAGACATAACTTGGACTATTCGCGTCTTTACCTTACGAAACGTGGCACGAAGGCTCAACTAGCAAGTTAGATTTTTAAGAGCACTCAATAGAGTACAACGGTCCACATTGATGCTTTGGAAGTGCTCAACTCTCTCCATAGATGAGCTTTTCACGTTTTGGTGCAAGTTGAGACGTAACTTGGTCTATTCGCGTCTTTACCTTACGAAACGTGGCACGAAGGCTCAACTAGCAAGTTAGACATTTAAGAGCACTAAATAGAGTACAACGGTCCACATTGATGGTTTGGATGTGCTCAACTCTCTCCATGGAGGAGCTTTTCACGTTTTTGTGCAAGTTGGGACAAAACTTGGTCTATTCGCGTCTTTACCTTAAGAAACGTGGCACGAAGGCTCAACTAGTAAGTTAGACTTTTAAGAGCACTCAATAGAGTACAAAGGTCCACATTGATGCTTTGGAAGTGCTCAACTCTCTCCATAGAGGAGCTTTTCACATTTTGGTGCAAGTTGAGACGTAACTTGGTCTATTTGCGTCTTTACCTTACGAAACGTGGCACGAAGGCTCAACTAGCAAGTTAGACTTTTAAGAGCACTAAATAGAGTACAACGGTCCACATTGATGCTTTGGAAGTGCTCAACTCTCTCCATAGAGGAGCTTTTCACGTTTTTGTGCAAGTTGAGACGTAACTTGGTCTCTTCGCGTCTTTACCTTACGAAACGTGGCACGAAGGCTCAACTAGCAAGTTAGACTTTTAAGAGCACTAAATAGAGTACAATGGTCCACATTGATGCTTTGGAAGTGCTCAACTCTCTCCATAGGGGAGCTTTTCACGTTTTGGTGCAAGTTGAGACGTAACTTGTGTTGGCCAAAGGTCCAATATTTTTTGTTTTGATGATTGTATCATGCTATGCTATTTGATTACATGATCTTTGTGATGAATTTGATGGTAAATTGATTGAATTTGAGATTTCTCTTAATTGGTTTTTCATTCAAGTGTTTTAAAACTAGTTGTGAACTCAACGATCGTTTTTATATCAAATGACATCTAAATGAGCTGAATTTGTACAGAGACATTAATCACATCATAAGGAACATTTTGCTTGAAGGAATGAATAACAAATTCTGCCGTTTAGTAGCTGAAAAGCTGTGCCCTAGTTCATATCCGAAAATTATGTTTATTTGTCTTAATTGAGTGCTTATGTGACTAAATGATATTTGTTTGAGCTGGAAACTTATATGTACATAAGTCCATATATATTATGATGTTATATGCTCTAATTTTGATTATTTGAACTCAACTAACCTATGGTTCAAGCATGAAGCTCAAATGAGTTTACAAGCATATCTTAAGGTTTTTCAGGTTAAGACAAGAGTCGTAGTAATCCGGCTGTCCAAGAATAGTCTCGTAAGACTTAGGACAAGCTATGAAAATCCTAAGCACTCTTGCAAATCCACTAGAAGGTGAATGTTGAAAATGTCCAATTCAGACAAGAAGTGTTCATTTCAGACAAGGTGTGTCCAATTAGGACGCTATGTCAATTTCAGACAAGCACTTTATGGTGAGTATTTGGTGGAGATTTCAACAAACTACATTCAAAATTTAAAGAGAGGATTCGAAATTCAAAGTTGGAGATTCGAAATTCGAAATTCAAAATCAAGTCAAGGTTGTTGCATGATTTTCGAAATTTAGTGTACAAGAACAAGAATGTGGCAAGGTTCAAGATGTGTTGCTGTATTTTTTGAAGATCAAAATCAAAGTTTGTTGCAACTTATGAGGAGATAACCAAGAGAGAGATTCAAGCCCTTGAAATCAAATTTTCAAAGTTGAAGCTGAGGAGATATCTTCAAAGGAGCTTTGATTGGCTGAAATTTGAAAGAAGATGAAGCCAATTTCAAAAGTCATGTTGGTAAAGATCTCATTCAAGTCAAAATGGAGTTGTTATGATCAAGTGGTTGCATTTCTTCAACAAGAGACTTAAATGGACGAAAATCTTGGGTGAACATGGCCAAGTATGTTGTCTACATTCAAAGACAAGAGAATGATACATTTGAATGGAGGAAATCAAGTTTGTTGGCAGAATTGTTCAAAGAGAGGCTGTTGCACTATAAAAGGAGAATATCAAGTTTGTTTTCAAAAAACTACATTCAAATTCAAAGTTCAAGTGAAGATGAGAAGATCAAGGGATGCTCTCAACTATCTCTACTTGGCTTTCCTATAAATAGCCATCCATACAAGAGGAGAAGACACAAGACTTGCTACAAGCTACATAGCCTATTCTCTCAAGCTCTCTTTCTCTCCAGCAAAAGGCCAAGTCTTCCAAGTCTAGTTCTACAAGCATATATTGTTGTTACTAAAAAGCTCTCCGACACTTTATATTTCAATCCTACCTGTGAGCCTTTGTCAAATTTGTGAGAGTTCCCTCAAACCTTGTTGGTTAAACACTAGAGTGGAACCTAGAGCCTAAAATTGTATCCCTTACCTAGTGAGGTTGTAAAAAGTTTAAGGGTGACTTGTAAAAACCCTCTGTGAGTTGTTGGTTTCTTGAGGAAACTATTTATCCTAGTGGATTTGAAAATCCTAAGCAAGGGTGCTTAGGTAGTAGACGTAGGAGGGTGCTCCGAACTACTATAAATCATCGTGTGCTTTACTTTTTGCTTGTTTATTGTTTTGCATGCTTTGATTATTTACTTGTTCAATACTGCCATTCATAATTCTTGATCATTCGATTATCTTGTGATAATTTTGGGTGACTTGAATTTGAAAGTTCATTTCTCTACTCAATACTTGCAAAATCAAATCTGCCCATTTTGTGTTTATATTGGTCAAAACTTTTCTAAGCATTCTAATATTGATATTCTGAACTGTTTTCATAATCTGGTACTTATTATGCTCTAATTTCAGTTGGTTGATGGTTTAGAGTTAAAGCTTGATTTTCGGCTCACATCTAAATATATTGTTCTTAATATTGATATTTCAGCCCCTTTAATCTACTTTATGAAATTCTGAATTAGTGTGTTGATTACTTGAATCCTAGCATCTTATATCATATATATTCGTTTATATACATCTTATATAGTTGTGTTCTACTTGCCCTATCATTTTGGATAAGATATTGCATCTGAAACTGAAATTGATTTGAACCGGTTAGGGCTATACTAGTAAAGACCAACTTCTGTACTTTGTGTCTTTGTTTTTGTGGTCTATTTTCTGTTTAAAAGTAAGGGGATTCCCAGTTGGAATTTGGGGACACAATTCACCCCCCCTCTTGTGTCGCCTAGGTCCTACAACTTGGTCTATTCACGTCTTTACCTTACGAAACGTGGCACGAAGGCTCAACTAGCAAGTTAGACTTTTAAGAGCACTAAATAGAGTACAACGGTCCACATTGATGCTTCGGAAGTGCTCAACTCTCTCCATAGAGGAGCTTTTCACGTTTTTATGCAATTTGAGACATAACTTGGTCTATTCGCGTCTTTACCTTACGAAACGTGGCACGAAGGCTCAACTAGCAAGTTAGACTTTTAAGAGCACTCAATAGAGTACAATGGTCCACATTGATGCTTCGGAAGTGCTCAACTCTCCCCATAGAGGAGCTTTTCACGTTTTTGTGCAATTTGAGACATAACTTGGTCTATTCGCGTCTTTACCTTAAGAAACGTGGCACGAAGGCTCAACTAGCAAGTTAGACTTTTAAGAGCACTAAATACAGTACACCGGTCCACATTGATGCTTTGAAAGTGCTCAACTCTCTCCATAGAGGAGCTTTTCACGTTTTTGTGCAAGTTGAGACGTAACTTGGTCTATTCGCATCTTTACCTTAAAAAAGTGGCACGAAGGCTCAACTAGCAAGTTAGACTTTTAAGAGCACTCAATAGAGTACAACGGTCCACATTGATGCTTTGGAAGTGCTCAACTCTCTCCGTAGAGGAGCATTTCACGTTTTTGTGCAATTTGAGACATAACTTGGACTATTCGCGTCTTTACCTTACGAAACGTCGCACGAAGGCTCAACTAGCAAGTTAGACTTTTAAGAGCACTAAATAGAGTACAACGGTCCACATTGATGCTTTGGAAGTGCTCAACTCTCTCCATAGAGGAGCTTTTCACGTTTTTGTGCAAGTTGAGACGTAACTTGGTCTCTTCGCGTCTTTGCCTTACGAAACGTGGCATGAAGGCACAACTAGCAAGTTAGACTTTTAAGAGCACTAAATAGAGTACAACGGTCCACATTCATGCTTTGGAATTGCTCAACTCTCTCCATAATGGAGCATTTCACGTTTTTGTGCAATTTCAAACATAACTTGGTCTATTCGCATCTTTACCTCACGAAACGTGGCACGAAGGCTCAACTAGCAAGTTAGACATTTAAGAGCACTAAATAGAGTACAACGGTACACATTGATGCTTTGGAATTGCTCAACTCTCTCCATAGAGGAGCTTTTCACGTTTTTGTGCAAGTTGAGACGTAACTTGGTCTATCGCATCTTTACCTTACGAAACGTGGCACGAAGGCTCAACTAGCAAGTTAGACTTTTAAGAGCACTCAATAGAGTACAACGGTCCACATTGATGCTTTCGAAGCGCTCAACTCTCTCCATAGAGGAGCTTTTCACGTTTTTGTGCAATTTGAGACATAACTTGGTCTATTCGCGTCTTTACCTTACGAAACGTGGAACGAAGGCTCAACTAGCAAGCTAGACTTCTAAGAGCACTCAATAGAGTACAATGGTCCACATTGATGCTTCGGAAGTGCTCAACTCTCTCCGTAGAGGAGCTTTTCACGTTTTTGTGCAATTTGAGACATAACTTGGTCTATTCGCGTCTTTACCTTGAGAAACGTGGCACGAAGGCTCAACTAGCAAGTTAGACTTTTAAGAGAACTAAATACAATACACCGGTCCACATTGATGCTTTGAAAGTGCTCAACTCTCTCCATAGAGGAGCTTTTCACGTTTTTGTGCAAGTTGAGACGTAACTTGGTCTATTCGCGTCTTTACCATAAAAAAGTGGCACGAAGGCTCAACTAGCAAGTTAGACTTTTAAGAGCACTCAATAGAGTACAACGGTCCACATTGATGCTTTGGAAGTGCTCAACTCTCTCCGTAGAGGAGCATTTCACGTTTTTGTGCAATTTGAGACATAACTTGGACTATTCATGTCTTTACCTTACGAAACGTGGCACGAAGGCTCAACTAGCAAGTTAGACTTTTAAGAGCACTCAATAGAGTACAACGGTCCACATTGATGCTTTGGAAGTGCTCAACTCTCTCCATAGAGGAGCTTTTCACGTTTTGGTGCAAGTTGAGACGTAACTTGGTCTATTCACGTCTTTACCTTACGAAACGTGGCACGAAGGCTCAACTAGTAAGTTAGACTTTTAAGAGCACTCAATAGAGTACAACGGTCCACATTGATGCTTTGGAAGTGCTCAACTCTCTCCATAGAAGAGCTTTTCACGTTTTTGTGCAATTTGAGACATAACTTGGTCTATTCGCGTCTTTACCTTACGAAACGCGGCACGAAGGCTCAACTAGCAAGTTAGACTTTTAAGAGCACTCAATAAAGTACAATGGTCCACATTGATGCTTCGGAAGTGCTCAACTCTCTCCATAGAGGAGCTTTTCACGTTTTTGTGCAATTTGAGACATAACTTGGTCTATTCGCGTCTTTACCTTAAGAAACGTGGCACGAAGGCTCAACTAGCAAGTTAGACTTTTAAGAGCACTAAATAGAGTACACCGGTCCACATTGATGCTTTGGAAGTGCTCAACTCTCTCCATAGAGGAGCTTTTCACGTTTTGGTGCAAGTTGAGACGTAACTTGGTCTATTCACGTCTTTACCTTACGAAACGTGGCACGAAGGCTCAACTAGCAAGTTAGACTTTTAAGAGCACTAAATAGAGTACAACGGTCCACAATGATGCTTCGGAAGTGCTCAACTCTCTCCATAGAGGAGCTTTTCACGTTTTGGTGCAAGTTGAGACGTAACTTGGTCTATTCACGTCTTTACCTTACGAAACGTGGCACGAAGACTCAACTAGCAAGTTAGACTATTAAGAGCACTAAATAGAGTACAACGGTCCACAATGATGCTTCGGAAGTGCTCAACTCTCTCCATAGAGGAGCTTTTCACGTTTTTGTGCAATTTGAGACATAACTTGGTCTATTCGCGTCTTTACCTTACGAAACGTGGAACGAAGGCTCAACTAGCAAGCTAGACTTTTAAGAGCACTCAATAGAGTACAATGGTCCACATTGATGCTTCGGAAGTGCTCAACTCTCTCCGTAGAGGAGCTTTTCACGTTTTTGTGCAATTTGAGACATAACTTGGTCTATTCGCGTCTTTACCTTAAGAAACGTGGCACGAAGGCTCAACTAGCAAGTTAGACTTTTAAGCGCACTCAATAGAGTACAACGGTCCACATTGATGCTTTCGAAGTGCTCAACTCTCTCCATAGAGGAGCTTTTCACGTTTTGGTGCAAGTTGAGACGTAACTTGGTCTATTCGCGTCTTTACCTTACGAAACGTGGCACGAAGGCTCAACTAGCAAGTTAGACTTTTAAGAGCACTAAGTAGAGTACAACGGTCCACATTGATGCTTCAGAAGTGCTCAACTCTCTCCATAGAAGAGCTTTTCACGTTTTTGTGCAATTTGAGACATAACTTGGTCTATTCGCGTCTTTACCTTACGAAACGTGGAACGAAGGCTCAACTAGCAAGCTAGACTTTTAAGAGCACTCAATAGAGTACAATGGTCCACATTGATGCTTCGGAAGTGCTCAACTCTCTCCGTAGAGGAGCTTTTCACGTTTTTGTGCAATTTGAGACATAACTTGTCCTATTCGCGTCTTTACCTTAAGAAACGTGGCACGAAGGCTCAACTAGCAAGTTAGACTTTTAAGAGCACTAAATACAGTACACCGGTCCACATTGATGCTTTGAAAGTGCTCAACTCTCTCCATAGAGGAGCTTTTCACGTTTTTGTGCAAAATGAGACGTAACTTGGTCTATTCGCGTCTTTACCTTAAAAAAGTGGCACGAAGGCTCAACTAGCAAGTTAGACTTTTAAGAGCACTCAATAGAGTACAACGGTCCACATTGATGCTTTGGAAGTGCTCAACTCTCTCCGTAGAGGAGCTTTTCACGTTTTTGTGCAATTTGAGACATAACTTGGACTATTCGCGTCTTTACCTTACGAAACGTGGCACGAAGGCTCAACTAGCAAGTTAGACTTTTAAGAGCACTCAATAGAGTACAACGGTCCACATTGATGCTTTCGAAGTGCTCAACTCTCTCCATAGAGGAGCTTTTCACGTTTTGGTGCAAGTTGAGACGTAACTTGGTCTATTCACGTCTTTACCTTACGAAACGTGGCACGAAGGCTCAACTAGCAAGTTAGACTTTTAAGAGCACTAAGTAGAGTACAACGGTCCACATTGATGCTTCAGAAGTGCTCAACTCTCTCCATAGAAGAGCTTTTCACGTTTTTGTGCAATTTGAGACATAACTTGGTCTATTCGCGTCTTTACCTTACGAAACGTGGAACGAAGGCTCAACTAGCAAGCTAGACTTTTAAGAGCACTCAATAGAGTACAATGGTCCACATTGATGCTTCGGAAGTGCTCAACTCTCTCCGTAGAGGAGCTTTTCACGTTTTTGTGCAATTTGAGACATAACTTGTCCTATTCGCGTCTTTACCTTACGAAACGTGGAACGAAGGCTCAACTAGCAAGCTAGACTTTTAAGAGCACTCAATAGAGTACAATGGTCCACATTGATGCTTCGGAAGTGCTCAACTCTCTCCGTAGAGGAGCTTTTCACGTTTTTGTGCAATTTGAGACATAACTTGGTCTATTCGCGTCTTTACCTTAAGAAACGTGGCACGAAGGCTCAACTAGCAAGTTAGACTTTTAAGCGCACTCAATAGAGTACAACGGTCCACATTGATGCTTTCGAAGTGCTCAACTCTCTCCATAGAGGAGCTTTTCACGTTTTGGTGCAAGTTGAGACGTAACTTGGTCTATTCGCGTCTTTACCTTACGAAACGTGGCACGAAGGCTCAACTAGCAAGTTAGACTTTTAAGAGCACTAAGTAGAGTACAAAGGTCCACATTGATGCTTCGGAAGTGCTCAACTCTCTCCATAGAAGAGCTTTTCACGTTTTTGTGCAATTTGAGACATAACTTGGTCTATTCGCGTCTTTACCTTACGAAACGTGGAACGAAGGCTCAACTAGCAAGCTAGACTTTTAAGAGCACTCAATAGAGTACAATGGTCCACATTGATGCTTCGGAAGTGCTCAACTCTCTCCGTAGAGGAGCTTTTCACGTTTTTGTGCAATTTGAGACATAACTTGGTCTATTCGCGTCTTTACCTTAAGAAACGTGGCACGAAGGCTCAACTAGCAAGTTAGACTTTTAAGAGCACTAAATACAGTACACCGGTCCACATTGATGCTTTGAAAGTGCTCAACTCTCTCCATAGAGGAGCTTTTCACGTTTTTGTGCAAATTGAGACGTAACTTGGTCTATTCGCGTCTTTACCTTAAGAAAAGTGGCACGAAGGCTCAACTAGCAAGTTAGACTTTTAAGAGCACTCAATAGAGTACAACGGTCCACATTGATGCTTTGGAAGTGCTCAACTCTCTCCGTAGAGGAGCTTTTCACGTTTTTGTGCAATTTGAGACATAACTTGGACTATTCGCGTCTTTACCTTACGAAACGTGGCACGAAGGCTCAACTAGCAAGTTAGACTTTTAAGAGCACTCAATAGAGTACAACGGTCCACATTGATGCTTTCGAAGTGCTCAACTCTCTCCATAGAGGAGCTTTTCACGTTTTGGTGCAAGTTGAGACGTAACTTGGTCTATTCACGTCTTTACCTTACGAAACGTGGCACGAAGGCTCAACTAGCAAGTTAGACTTTTAAGAGCACTAAGTAGAGTACAACGGTCCACATTGATGCTTCAGAAGTGCTCAACTCTCTCCATAGAAGAGCTTTTCACGTTTTTGTGCAATTTGAGACATAACTTGGTCTATTCGCGTCTTTACCTTACGAAACGTGGCACGAAGGCTCAACTAGCAAGTTAGACTTTTAAGAGCACTCAATAGAGTACAATGGTCCACATTGATGCTTCGGAAGTGCTCAACTCTCTCCGTAGAGGAGCTTTTCACGTTTTTGTGCAATTTGAGACATAACTTGGTCTATTCGCGTCTTTACCTTAAGAAACGTGGCACGAAGGCTCAACTAGCAAGTTAGACTTTTAAGCGCACTCAATAGAGTACAACGGTCCACATTGATGCTTTCGAAGTGCTCAACTCTCTCCATAGAGGAGCTTTTCACGTTTTGGTGCAAGTTGAGACGTAACTTGGTCTATTCGCGTCTTTACCTTACGAAACGTGGCACGAAGGCTCAACTAGCAAGTTAGACTTTTAAGAGCACTAAGTAGAGTACAACGGTCCACATTGATGCTTCAGAAGTGCTCAACTCTCTCCATAGAAGAGCTTTTCACGTTTTTGTGCAATTTGAGACATAACTTGGTCTATTCGCGTCTTTACCTTACGAAACGTGGAACGAAGGCTCAACTAGCAAGCTAGACTTTTAAGAGCACTCAATAGAGTACAATGGTCCACATTGATGCTTCGGAAGTGCTCAACTCTCTCCGTAGAGGAGCTTTTCACGTTTTTGTGCAATTTGAGACATAACTTGTCCTATTCGCGTCTTTACCTTAAGAAACGTGGCACGAAGGCTCAACTAGCAAGTTAGACTTTTAAGAGCACTAAATACAGTACACCGGTCCACATTGATGCTTTGAAAGTGCTCAACTCTCTCCATAGAGGAGCTTTTCACGTTTTTGTGCAAGTTGAGACGTAACTTGGTCTATTCGCGTCTTTACCTTAAAAAAGTGGCACGAAGGCTCAACTAGCAAGTTAGACTTTTAAGAGCACTCAATAGAGTACAACGGTCCACATTGATGCTTTGGAAGTGCTCAACTCTCTCCGTAGAGGAGCATTTCACGTTTTTGTGCAATTTGAGACATAACTTGGACTATTCGCGTCTTTACCTTACGAAACGTGGCACGAAGGCTCAACTAGCAAGTTAGACTTTTAAGAGCACTCAATAGAGTACAACGGTCCACATTGATGCTTTGGAAGTGCTCAACTCTCTCCATAGAGGAGCTTTTCACGTTTTGGTGCAAGTTGAGACGTAACTTGGTCTATTCACGTCTTTACCTTACGAAACGTGGCACGAAGGCTCAACTAGCAAGTTAGACTTTTAAGAGCACTCAATAGAGTACAACGGTCCACATTGATGCTTTCGAAGTGCTCAACTCTCTCCATAGAGGAGCTTTTCACGTTTTGGTGCAAGTTGAGACGTAACTTGGTCTATTCACGTCTTTACCTTACGAAACGTGGCACGAAGGCTCAACTAGCAAGTTAGAATTTTAAGAGAACTAAATAGAGTACAACGGTCCACATTGATGCTTCGGAAGTGCTCAACTCTCTCCATAGAGGAGCTTTTCACGTTTTTGTGCAATTTGAGACATAACTTGGTCTATTCGCGTCTTTACCTTACGAAACGCGGCACGAAGGCTCAACTAGCAAGTTAGACTTTTAAGAGCACTCAATAAAGTACAATGGTCCACATTGATGCTTCGGAAGTGCTCAACTCTCTCCATAGAGGAGCTTTTCACGTTTTTGTGCAATTTGAGACATAACTTGGTCTATTCGCGTCTTTACCATAAGAAACGTGGCACGAAGGCTCAACTAGCAAGTTAGACTTTTAAGAGCACTAAATAGAGTACACCGGTCCACATTGATGCTTTGGAAGTGCTCAACTCTCTCCATAGAGGAGCTTTTCACGTTTTGGTGCAAGTTGAGACGTAACTTGGTCTATTCACGTCTTTACCTTACGAAACGTGGCACGAAGGCTCAACTAGCAAGTTAGACTTTTAAGAGCACTAAATAGAGTACAACGGTCCATAATGATGCTTCGGAAGTGCTCAACTCTCTCCATAGAGGAGCTTTTCACGTTTTTGTGCAATTTGAGACATAACTTGGTCTATTCGCGTCTTTACCTTACGAAACGTGGAACGAAGGCTCAACTAGCAAGCTAGACTTTTAAGAGCACTCAATAGAGTACAATGGTCCACATTGATGCTTCGGAAGTGCTCAACTCTCTCCGTAGAGGAGCTTTTCACGTTTTTGTGCAATTTGAGACATAACTTGGTCTATTCGCGTCTTTCCCTTAAGAAACGTGGCACGAAGGCTCAACTAGCAAGTTAGACTTTTAAGAGCACTAAATACAATACACCGGTCCACATTGATGCTTTGAAAGTGCTCAACTCTCTCCATAGAGGAGCTTTTCACGTTTTTGTGCAAGTTGAGACGTAACTTGGTCTATTCGCGTCTTTACCATAAAAAAGTGGCACGAAGGCTCAACTAGCAAGTTAGACTTTTAAGAGCACTCAATAGAGTACAACGGTCCACATTGATGCTTTGGAAGTGCTCAACTCTCTCCGTAGAGGAGCATTTCACGTTTTTGTGCAATTTGAGACATAACTTGGACTATTCATGTCTTTACCTTACGAAACGTGGCACGAAGGCTCAACTAGCAAGTTAGACTTTTAAGAGCACTCAATAGAGTACAACGGTCCACATTGATGCTTTGGAAGTGCTCAACTCTCTCCATAGAGGAGCTTTTCACGTTTTGGTGCAAGTTGAGACGTAACTTGGTCTATTCACGTCTTTACCTTACGAAACGTGGCACGAAGGCTCAACTAGTAAGTTAGACTTTTAAGAGCACTCAATAGAGTACAACGGTCCACATTGATGCTTTGGAAGTGCTCAACTCTCTCCATAGAGGAGCTTTTCACGTTTTTGTGCAATTTGAGACATAACTTGGTCTATTCGCGTCTTTACCTTACGAAACGCGGCACGAAGGCTCAACTAGCAAGTTAGACTTTTAAGAGCACTCAATAAAGTACAATGGTCCACATTGATGCTTCGGAAGTGCTCAACTCTCTCCATAGAGGAGCTTTTCACGTTTTTGTGCAATTTGAGACATAACTTGGTCTATTCGCGTCTTTACCTTAAGAAACGTGGCACGAAGGCTCAACTAGCAAGTTAGACTTTTAAGAGCACTAAATAGAGTACACCGGTCCACATTGATGCTTTGGAAGTGCTCAACTCTCTCCATAGAGGAGCTTTTCACGTTTTGGTGCAAGTTGAGACGTAACTTGGTCTATTCACGTCTTTACCTTACGAAACGTGGCACGAAGGCTCAACTAGCAAGTTAGACTTTTAAGAGCACTAAATAGAGTACAACGGTCCACAATGATGCTTCGGAAGTGCTCAACTCTCTCCATAGAGGAGCTTTTCACGTTTTTGTGCAATTTGAGACATAACTTGGTCTATTCGCGTCTTTACCTTACGAAACGTGGAACGAAGGCTCAACTAGCAAGCTAGACTTTTAAGAGCACTCAATAGAGTACAATGGTCCACATTGATGCTTCGGAAGTGCTCAACTCTCTCCGTAGAGGAGCTTTTCACGTTTTTGTGCAATTTGAGACATAACTTGGTCTATTCGCGTCTTTACCTTAAGAAACGTGGCATGAAGGCTCAACTAGCAAGTTAGACTTTTAAGAGCACTCAATAGAGTACAACGGTCCACATTGATGCTTTCGAAGTGCTCAACTCTCTCCATAGAGGAGCTTTTCACGTTTTGGTGCAAGTTGAGACGTAACTTGGTCTATTCACGTCTTTACCTTACGAAACGTGGCACGAAGGCTCAACTAGTAAGTTAGACTTTTAAGAGCACTCAATAGAGTACAACGGTCCACATTGATGCTTTGGAAGTGCTCAACTCTCTCCATAGAGGAGCTTTTCACGTTTTTGTGCAATTTGAGACATAACTTGGTCTATTCGCGTCTTTACCTTAAGAAACGTGGCACGAAGGCTCAACTAGCAAGTTAGACTTTTAAGAGCACTAAATACAATACACCGGTCCACATTGATGCTTTGAAAGTGCTCAACTCTCTCCATAGAGGAGCTTTTCACGTTTTTGTGCAAGTTGAGACGTAACTTGGTCTATTCGCGTCTTTACCATAAAAAAGTGGCACGAAGGCTCAACTAGCAAGTTAGACTTTTAAGAGCACTCAATTGAGTACAACGGTCCACATTGATGCTTTGGAAGTGCTCAACTCTCTCCGTAGAGGAGCATTTTCACGTTTTTGTGCAATTTGAGACATAACTTGGTACTATTCATGTCTTTACCTTACGAAACGTGGCACGAAGGCTCAACTAGCAAGTTAGACTTTTAAGAGCACTCAATAGAGTACAACGGTCCACATTGATGCTTTGGAAGTGCTCAACTCTCTCCATAGAGGAGCTTTTCACGTTTTGGTGCAAGTTGAGACGTAACTTGGTCTATTCAGCGTCTTTACCTTACGAAACGTGGCACGAAGGCTCAACTAGTAAGTTAGACTTTTAAGAGCACTCAATAGAGTACAACGGTCCACATTGATGCTTTGGAAGTGCTCAACTCTCTCCATAGAGGAGCTTTTCACGTTTTTGTGCAATTTGAGACATAACTTGGTCTATTCGCGTCTTTACCTTACGAAACGCTGGCACGAAGGCTCAACTAGCAAGTTAGACTTTTAAGAGCACTCAATAGAGTACAATGGTCCACATTGATGCTTCGGAAGTGCTCAACTCTCTCCATAGAGGAGCTTTTCACGTTTTTGTGCAATTTGAGACATAACTTGGTCTATTCGCGTCTTTACCTTAAGAAACGTGGCACGAAGGCTCAACTAGCAAGTTAGACTTTTAAGAGCACTAAATAGAGTACACCGGTCCACATTGATGCTTTGGAAGTGCTCAACTCTCTCCATAGAGGAGCTTTTCACGTTTTGGTGCAAGTTGAGACGTAACTTGGTCTATTCACGTCTTTACCTTACGAAACGTGGCACGAAGGCTCAACTAGCAAGTTAGACTTTTAAGAGCACTAAATAGAGTACAACGGTCCACATGATGCTTCGGAAGTGCTCAACTCTCTCCATAGAGGAGCTTTTCACGTTTTTGTGCAATTTGAGACATAACTTGGTCTATTCGCGTCTTTACCTTACGAAACGTGGAACGAAGGCTCAACTAGCAAGCTAGACTTTTAAGAGCACTCAATAGAGTACAATGGTCCACATTGATGCTTCGGAAGTGCTCAACTCTCTCCGTAGAGGAGCTTTTCACGTTTTTGTGCAATTTGAGACATAACTTGGTCTATTCGCGTCTTTACCTTAAGAAACGTGGCACTGAAGGCTCAACTAGCAAGTTAGACTTTTAAGAGCACTCAATAGAGTACAACGGTCCACATTGATGCTTTCGAAGTGCTCAACTCTCTCCATAGAGGAGCTTTTCACGTTTTTGTGCAAGTTGAGACGTAACTTGGTCTATTCACGTCTTTACCTTACGAAACGTGGCACGAAGGCTCAACTAGTAAGTTAGACTTTTAAGAGCACTCAATAGAGTACAACGGTCCACATTGATGCTTTGGAAGTGCTCAACTCTCTCCATAGAGGAGCTTTTCACGTTTTTGTGCAATTTGAGACATAACTTGGTCTATTCGCGTCTTTACCTTACGAAACGTGGCACGAAGGCTCAACTAGCAAGTTAGACTTTTAAGAGCACTCAATAAAGTACAACTGGTCCACATTGATGCTTCGGAAGTGCTCAACTCTCTCCATAGAGGAGCTTTTCACGTTTTTGTGCAATTTGAGACATAACTTGGTCTATTCGCGTCTTTACCTTAAGAAACGTGGCACGAAGGCTCAACTAGCAAGTTAGACTTTTAAGAGCACTAAATAGAGTACACCGGTCCACATTGATGCTTTGGAAGTGCTCAACTCTCTCCATAGAGGAGCTTTTCACGTTTTGGTGCAAGTTGAGACGTAACTTGGTCTATTCACGTCTTTACCTTACGAAACGTGGCACGAAGGCTCAACTAGCAAGTTAGACTTTTAAGAGCACTAAATAGAGTACAACGGTCCACATTGATGCTTTCGAAGTGCTCAACTCTCTCCATAGAGGAGCTTTTCACGTTTTGGTGCAAGTTGAGACGTAACTTGGTCTATTCACGTCTTTACCTTACGAAACGTGGCACGAAGGCTCAACTAGCAAGTTAGACTTTTAAGAGCACTAAGTAGAGTACAACGGTCCACATTGATGCTTCAGAAGTGCTCAACTCTCTCCATAGAAGAGCTTTTCACGTTTTTGTGCAATTTGAGACATAACTTGGTCTATTCGCGTCTTTACCTTACGAAACGTGGAACGAAGGCTCAACTAGCAAGCTAGACTTTTAAGAGCACTCAATAGAGTACAATGGTCCACATTGATGCTTCGGAAGTGCTCAACTCTCTCCGTAGAGGAGCTTTTCACGTTTTTGTGCAAAATGAGACGTAACTTGGTCTATTCGCGTCTTTACCTTAAAAAAGTGGCACGAAGGCTCAACTAGCAAGTTAGACTTTTAAGAGCACTCAATAGAGTACAACGGTCCACATTGATGCTTTGGAAGTGCTCAACTCTCTCCGTAGAGGAGCATTTCACGTTTTTGTGCAATTTGAGACATAACTTGGACTATTCGCGTCTTTACCTTACGAAACGTGGCACGAAGGCTCAACTAGCAAGTTAGACTTTTAAGAGCACTCAATAGAGTACAACGGTCCACATTGATGCTTTGGAAGTGCTCAACTCTCTCCATAGAGGAGCTTTTCACGTTTTGGTGCAAGTTGAGACGTAACTTGGTCTATTCACGTCTTTACCTTACGAAACGTGGCACGAAGGCTCAACTAGCAAGTTAGACTTTTAAGAGCACTCAATAGAGTACAACGGTCCACATTGATGCTTTCGAAGTGCTCAACTCTCTCCATAGAGGAGCTTTTCACGTTTTGGTGCAAGTTGAGACGTAACTTGGTCTATTCACGTCTTTACCTTACGAAACGTGGCACGAAGGCTCAACTAGCAAGTTAGAATTTTAAGAGAACTAAATAGAGTACAACGGTCCACATTGATGCTTCGGAAGTGCTCAACTCTCTCCATAGAGGAGCTTTTCACGTTTTTGTGCAATTTGAGACATAACTTGGTCTATTCGCGTCTTTACCTTACGAAACGCGGCACGAAGGCTCAACTAGCAAGTTAGACTTTTAAGAGCACTCAATAAAGTACAATGGTCCACATTGATGCTTCGGAAGTGCTCAACTCTCTCCATAGAGGAGCTTTTCACGTTTTTGTGCAATTTGAGACATAACTTGGTCTATTCACGTCTTTACCATAAGAAACGTGGCACGAAGGCTCAACTAGCAAGTTAGACTTTTAAGAGCACTAAATAGAGTACACCGGTCCACATTGATGCTTTGGAAGTGCTCAACTCTCTCCATAGAGGAGCTTTTCACGTTTTGGTGCAAGTTGAGACGTAACTTGGTCTATTCACGTCTTTACCTTACGAAACGTGGCACGAAGGCTCAACTAGCAAGTTAGACTTTCAAGAGCACTAAATAGAGTACAACGGTCCATAATGATGCTTCGGAAGTGCTCAACTCTCTCCATAGAGGAGCTTTTCACGTTTTTGTGCAATTTGAGACATAACTTGGTCTATTCGCGTCTTTACCTTACGAAACGTGGAACGAAGGCTCAACTAGCAAGCTAGACTTTTAAGAGCACTCAATAGAGTACAATGGTCCACATTGATGCTTCGGAAGTGCTCAACTCTCTCCGTAGAGGAGCTTTTCACGTTTTTGTGCAATTTGAGACATAACTTGGTCTATTCGCGTCTTTACCTTAAGAAACGTGGCACGAAGGCTCAACTAGCAAGTTAGACTTTTAAGAGCACTAAATACAATACACCGGTCCACATTGATGCTTTGAAAGTGCTCAACTCTCTCCATAGAGGAGCTTTTCACATTTTTGTGCAAGTTGAGACGTAACTTGGTCTATTCGCGTCTTTACCATAAAAAAGTGGCACGAAGGCTCAACTAGCAAGTTAGACTTTTAAGAGCACTCAATAGAGTACAACGGTCCACATTGATGCTTTGGAAGTGCTCAACTCTGTCCGTAGAGGAGCATTTCACGTTTTTGTGCAATTTGAGACATAACTTGGACTATTCATGTCTTTACCTTACGAAACGTGGCACGAAGGCTCAACTAGCAAGTTAGACTTTTAAGAGCACTCAATAGAGTACAACGGTCCACATTGATGCTTTGGAAGTGCTCAACTCTCTCCATAGAGGAGCTTTTCACGTTTTGGTGCAAGTTGAGACGTAACTTGGTCTATTCACGTCTTTACCTTACGAAACGTGGCACGAAGGCTCAACTAGTAAGTTAGACTTTTAAGAGCACTCAATAGAGTACAACGGTCCACATTGATGCTTTGGAAGTGCTCAACTCTCTCCATAGAGGAGCTTTTCACGTTTTTGTGCAATTTGAGACATAACTTGGTCTATTCGCGTCTTTACCTTACGAAACGCGACACGAAGGCTCAACTAGCAAGTTAGACTTTTAAGAGCACTCAATAAAGTACAATGGTCCACATTGATGCTTCGGAAGTGCTCAACTCTCTCCATAGAGGAGCTTTTCACGTTTTTGTGCAATTTGAGACATAACTTGGTCTATTCGCGTCTTTACCTTAAGAAACGTGGCACGAAGGCTCAACTAGCAAGTTAGACTTTTAAGAGCACTAAATAGAGTACACCGGTCCACATTGATGCTTTGGAAGTGCTCAACTCTCTCCATAGAGGAGCTTTTCACGTTTTGGTGCAAGTTGAGACGTAACTTGGTCTATTCACGTCTTTACCTTACGAAACGTGGCACGAAGGCTCAACTAGCAAGTTAGACTTTTCAGAGCACTAAATAGAGTACAACGGTCCACATTGATGCTTTGGAAGTGCTCAACTCTCTCCGTAGAGGAGCATTTCACGTTTTTGTGCAATTTGAGACATAACTTGGACTATTCATGTCTTTACCTTACGAAACGTGGCACGAAGGCTCAACTAGCAAGTTAGACTTTTAAGAGCACTCAATAGAGTACAACGGTCCACATTGATGCTTTGGAAGTGCTCAACTCTCTCCATAGAGGAGCTTTTCACGTTTTGGTGCAAGTTGAGACGTAACTTGGTCTATTCACGTCTTTACCTTACGAAACGTGGCACGAAGGCTCAACTAGTAAGTTAGACTTTTAAGAGCACTCAATAGAGTACAACGGTCCACATTGATGCTTTGGAAGTGCTCAACTCTCTCCATAGAGGAGCTTTTCACGTTTTTGTGCAATTTGAGACATAACTTGGTCTATTCGCGTCTTTACCTTACGAAACGTGGCACGAAGGCTCAACTAGCAAGTTAGACTTTTAAGAGCACTCAATAGAGTACAACGGTCCACATTGATGCTTCGGAAGTGCTCAACTCTCTCCATAGAGGAGCTTTTCACGTTTTTGTGCAATTTGAGACATAACTTGGTCTATTCGCGTCTTTACCATAAGAAACGTGGCACGAAGGCTCAACTAGCAAGTTAGACTTTTAAGAGCACTAAATAGAGTACACCGGTCCACATTGATGCTTTGGAAGTGCTCAACTCTCTCCATAGAGGAGCTTTTCACGTTTTTGTGCAAGTTGAGACGTAACTTGGTCTATTCAGCGTCTTTACCTTACGAAACGTGGCACGAAGGCTCAACTAGCAAGTTAGACTTTTAAGAGCACTAAATAGAGTACAACGGTCCATAATTGATGCTTCGGAAGTGCTCAACTCTCTCCATAGAGGAGCTTTTCACGTTTTTGTGCAATTTGAGACATAACTTGGTCTATTCGCGTCTTTACCTTACGAAACGTGGCACGAAGGCTCAACTAGCAAGTTAGACTTTTAAGAGCACTCAATAGAGTACAACTGGTCCACATTGATGCTTTCGGAAGTGCTCAACTCTCTCCATAGAGGAGCTTTTCACGTTTTTGTGCAATTTGAGACATAACTTGGTCTATTCGCGTCTTTACCTTAAGAAACGTGGCACGAAGGCTCAACTAGCAAGTTAGACTTTTAAGAGCACTAAATAGAGTACAACGGTCCACATTGATGCTTTGGAAGTGCTCAACTCTCTCCATAGAGGAGCTTTTCACGTTTTTGGTGCAAGTTGAGACGATAACTTGGTCTATTCACGTCTTTACCTTACGAAACGTGGCACGAAGGCTCAACTAGCAAGTTAGACTTTTAAGAGCACTAAATAGAGTACAACGGTCCACATTGATGCTTTCGAAGTGCTCAACTCTCTCCATAGAGGAGCTTTTCACGTTTTGGTGCAAGTTGAGACGTAACTTGGTCTATTCACGTCTTTACCTTACGAAACGTGGCACGAAGGCTCAACTAGCAAGTTAGACTTTTAAGAGCACTAAATAGAGTACAACGGTCCACATTGATGCTTCGGAAGTGCCCAACTCTCTCCATAGAGGAGCTTTTCACGTTTTTGTGCAATTTGAGACATAACTTGGTCTATTCGCGTCTTTACCTTACGAAACGTGGCACGAAGGCTCAACTAGCAAGTTAGACTTTTAAGAGCACTCAATAGAGTACAACGGTCCACATTGATGCTTCGGAAGTGCTCAACTCTCTCCATAGAGGAGCTTTTCACGTTTTTGTGCAAGTTGAGACGTAACTTGGTCTATTCGCGTCTTTACCTTACAAAACGTGGCACGAAGGCTCAACTAGCAAGTTAGACTTTTAAGAGCACTCAATAGAGTACAACGGTCCACATTGATGCTTTGGAAGTGCTCAACTCTCTCCATAGAGGAGCTTTTCACGTTTTTGTGCAATTTGAGACATAACTTGGTCTATTCGCGTCTTTACCTTACGAAACGTGGCACGAAGGCTCAACTAGCAAGTTAGACTTTTAAGAGCACTCAATAGAGTACAACGGTCCACATTGATGCTTTGGAAGTGCTCAACTCTCTCCATAGAGGAGCTTTTCACGTTTTTGTGCAATTTGAGACATAACTTGGTCTATTCGCGTCTTTACCTTACGAAACGTGGCACGAAGGCTCAACTAGCAAGTTAGACTTTTAAGAGCACTCAATAGAGTACAACGGTCCACATTGATGCTTCGGAAGTGCTCAACTCTCTCCATAGAGGAGCTTTTCACGTTTTTGTGCAATTTGAGACATAACTTGGTCTATTCGCGTCTTTACCTTACGAAACGTGGCACGAAGGCTCAACTAGCAAGTTAGACTTTTAAGAGCACTCAATAGAGTACAACGGTCCACATTGATGCTTCGGAAGTGCTCAACTCTCTCCATAGAGGAGCTTTTCACGTTTTTGTGCAATTTGAGACATAACTTGGTCTATTCGCGTCTTTACCTTACGAAACGTGGCACGAAGGCTCAACTAGCAAGTTAGACTTTTAAGAGCACTCAATAGAGTACAACGGTCCACATTGATGCTTTCGGAAGTGCTCAACTCTCTCCATAGAGGAGCTTTTCACGTTTTTGTGCAATTTGAGACATAACTTGGTCTATTCGCGTCTTTACCTTACGAAACGTGGCACGAAGGCTCAACTAGCAAGTTAGACTTTTAAGAGCACTCAATAGAGTACAACGGTCCACATTGATGCTTTGGAAGTGCTCAACTCTCTCCATAGAGGAGCTTTTCACGTTTTTGTGCAAGTTGAGACATAACTTGGTCTATTCGCGTCTTTACCTTACGAAACGTGGCACGAAGGCTCAACTAGCAAGTTAGACTTTTAAGAGCACTCAATAGAGTACAACGGTCCACATTGATGCTTTGGAAGTGCTCAACTCTCTCCATAGAGGAGCTTTTCACGTTTTTGTGCAATTTGAGACATAACTTGGTCTATTCGCGTCTTTACCTTACGAAACGTGGCACGAAGGCTCAACTAGCAAGTTAGACTTTTAAGAGCACTAAATAGAGTACAACGGTCCACATTGATGCTTTGGAAGTGCTCAACTCTCTCCATAGAGGAGCTTTTCACGTTTTGGTGCAAGTTGAGACATAACTTGGTCTATTCGCGTCTTTACCTTACGAAACGTGGCACGAAGGCTCAACTAGCAAGTTAGACTTTTAAGAGCACTAAATAGAGTACAACGGTCCACATTGATGCTTTCGGAAGTGCTCAACTCTCTCCATAGAGGAGCTTTTCACGTTTTTGTGCAAGTTGAGACGTAACTTGGTCTATTCACGTCTTTACCTTACGAAACGTGGCACGAAGGCTCAACTAGCAAGTTAGACTTTTAAGAGCACTAAATAGAGTACAACGGTCCACATTGATGCTTCGGAAGTGCTCAACTCTCTCCATAGAGGAGCTTTTCACGTTTTTGTGCAATTTGAGACATAACTTGGTCTATTCGCGTCTTTACCTTACGAAACGTGGCACGAAGGCTCAACTAGCAAGTTAGACTTTTAAGAGCACTCAATAGAGTACAACGGTCCACATTGATGCTTTGGAAGTGCTCAACTCTCTCCATAGAGGAGCTTTTCACGTTTTTGTGCAATTTGAGACATAACTTGGTCTATTCGCGTCTTTACCTTACGAAACGTGGCACGAAGGCTCAACTAGCAAGTTAGACTTTTAAGAGCACTCAATAGAGTACAACGGTCCACATTGATGCTTTGGAAGTGCTCAACTCTCTCCATAGAGGAGCTTTTCACGTTTTTGTGCAATTTGAGACAGTAACTTGGTCTATTCGCGTCTTTACCTTACGAAACGTGGCACGAAGGCTCAACTAGCAAGTTAGACTTTTAAGAGCACTCAATAGAGTACAACGGTCCACATTGATGCTTTGGAAGTGCTCAACTCTCTCCATAGAGGAGCTTTTCACGTTTTTGTGCAAGTTGAGACGTAACTTGGTCTATTCACGTCTTTACCTTACGAAACGTGGCACGAAGGCTCAACTAGCAAGTTAGACTTTTAAGAGCACTCAATAGAGTACAACGGTCCACATTGATGCTTTCGAAGTGCTCAACTCTCTCCATAGAGGAGCTTTTCACGTTTTTGGTGCAAGTTGAGACGTAACTTGGTCTATTCACGTCTTTACCTTACGAAACGTGGCACGAAGGCTCAACTAGCAAGTTAGACTTTTAAGAGCACTAAATAGAGTACAACGGTCCACATTGATGCTTCGGAAGTGCTCAACTCTCTCCATAGAGGAGCTTTTCACGTTTTTGTGCAATTTGAGACATAACTTGGTCTATTCGCGTCTTTACCTTACGAAACGTGGCACGAAGGCTCAACTAGCAAGTTAGACTTTTAAGAGCACTCAATAGAGTACAACTGGTCCACATTGATGCTTCGGAAGTGCTCAACTCTCTCCATAGAGGAGCTTTTCACGTTTTTGTGCAATTTGAGACATAACTTGGTCTATTCGCGTCTTTACCTTACGAAACGTGGCACGAAGGCTCAACTAGCAAGTTAGACTTTTAAGAGCACTAAATAGAGTACAACGGTCCACATTGATGCTTTGGAAGTGCTCAACTCTCTCCATAGAGGAGCTTTTCACGTTTTTGTGCAATTTGAGACAGTAACTTGGTCTATTCACGTCTTTACCTTACGAAACGTGGCACGAAGGCTCAACTAGCAAGTTAGACTTTTAAGAGCACTAAATAGAGTACAACGGTCCACATTGATGCTTCGGAAGTGCTCAACTCTCTCCATAGAGGAGCTTTTCACGTTTTTGTGCAAGTTGAGACAGTAACTTGGTCTATTCGCGTCTTTACCTTACGAAACGTGGCACGAAGGCTCAACTAGCAAGTTAGACTTTTAAGAGCACTCAATAGAGTACAACGGTCCACATTGATGCTTCGGAAGTGCTCAACTCTCTCCAGTAGAGGAGCTTTTCACGTTTTTGTGCAATTTGAGACATAACTTGGTCTATTCGCGTCTTTACCTTACGAAACGTGGCACGAAGGCTCAACTAGCAAGTTAGACTTTTAAGAGCACTAAATAGAGTACAACGGTCCACATTGATGCTTTGGAAGTGCTCAACTCTCTCCATAGAGGAGCTTTTCACGTTTTTGTGCAATTTGAGACATAACTTGGTCTATTCGCGTCTTTACCTTAAGAAACGTGGCACGAAGGCTCAACTAGCAAGTTAGACTTTTAAGAGCACTCAATAGAGTACAACGGTCCACATTGATGCTTTGGAAGTGCTCAACTCTCTCCATAGAGGAGCTTTTCACGTTTTTGTGCAATTTGAGACATAACTTGGTCTATTCAGCGTCTTTACCTTACGAAACGTGGCACGAAGGCTCAACTAGCAAGTTAGACTTTTAAGAGCACTCAATAGAGTACAACGGTCCACATTGATGCTTTGGAAGTGCTCAACTCTCTCCATAGAGGAGCTTTTCACGTTTTGGTGCAAGTTGAGACGTAACTTGGTCTATTCACGTCTTTACCTTACGAAACGTGGCACGAAGGCTCAACTAGCAAGTTAGACTTTTAAGAGCACTAAATAGAGTACAACGGTCCACATTGATGCTTCGGAAGTGCTCAACTCTCTCCATAGAGGAGCTTTTCACGTTTTGGTGCAAGTTGAGACGTAACTTGGTCTATTCACATCTTTACCTTACGAAACGTGGCACGAAGGCTCAACTAGCAAGTTACACTTTTAAGAGCACTAATAGAGTACAACGGTCCACATTGATGCTTCGGAAGTGCTCAACTCTCTCCATAGAGGAGCTTTTCACGTTTTTGTGCAATTTGAGACATAACTTGGTCTATTCGCGTCTTTACCTTACGAAACGTGGCACGAAGGCTCAACTAGCAAGTTAGACTTTTAAGAGCACTCAATAGAGTACAATGGTCCACATTGATGCTTCGGAAGTGCTCAACTCTCTCCGTAGAGGAGCTTTTCACGTTTTTGTGCAATTTGAGACATAACTTGGTCTATTCGCGTCTTTACCTTAAGAAACGTGGCACGAAGGCTCAACTAGCAAGTTAGACTTTTAAGAGCACTCAATAGAGTACAACGGTCCACATTGATGCTTTGGAAGTGCTCAACTCTCTCCATAGAGGAGCATTTTCACGTTTTTGTGCAATTTGAGACATAACTTGGTCTATTCGCGTCTTTACCTTACGAAACGTGGCACGAAGGCTCAACTAGCAAGTTAGACTTTTAAGAGCACTCAATAGAGTACAACGGTCCACATTGATGCTTTGGAAGTGCTCAACTCTCTCCATAGAGGAGCTTTTCACGTTTTGGTGCAAGTTGAGACGTAACTTGGTCTATTCACGTCTTTACCTTACGAAACGTGGCACGAAGGCTCAACTAGCAAGTTAGACTTTTAAGAGCACTCAATAGAGTACAACGGTCCACATTGATGCTTTCGAAGTGCTCAACTCTCTCCATAGAGGAGCTTTTCACGTTTTTGTGCAATTTGAGACATAACTTGGTCTATTCGCGTCTTTACCTTACGAAACGTGGCACGAAGGCTCAACTAGCAAGTTAGACTTTTAAGAGCACTAAATAGAGTACAACGGTCCACATTGATGCTTCGGAAGTGCTCAACTCTCTCCATAGAGGAGCTTTTCACGTTTTTGTGCAATTTGAGACATAACTTGGTCTATTCGCGTCTTTACCTTACGAAACGTGGCACGAAGGCTCAACTAGCAAGTTAGACTTTTAAGAGCACTCAATAGAGTACAACGGTCCACATTGATGCTTTCGGAAGTGCTCAACTCTCTCCATAGAGGAGCTTTTCACGTTTTTGTGCAATTTGAGACATAACTTGGTCTATTCGCGTCTTTACCATACGAAACGTGGCACGAAGGCTCAACTAGCAAGTTAGACTTTTAAGAGCACTCAATAGAGTACAACGGTCCACATTGATGCTTTGGAAGTGCTCAACTCTCTCCATAGAGGAGCTTTTCACGTTTTTGTGCAAGTTGAGACGTAACTTGGTCTATTCAGCGTCTTTACCTTACGAAACGTGGCACGAAGGCTCAACTAGCAAGTTAGACTTTTAAGAGCACTCAATAGAGTACAACGGTCCACATTGATGCTTTGGAAGTGCTCAACTCTCTCCATAGAGGAGCTTTTCACGTTTTGGTGCAAGTTGAGACATAACTTGGTCTATTCACATCTTTACCTTACGAAACGTGGCACGAAGGCTCAACTAGCAAGTTACACTTTTAAGAGCACTAAATAGAGTACAACGGTCCACATTGATGCTTCGGAAGTGCTCAACTCTCTCCATAGAGGAGCTTTTCACGTTTTTGTGCAATTTGAGACATAACTTGGTCTATTCGCGTCTTTACCTTACGAAACGTGGCACGAAGGCTCAACTAGCAAGTTAGACTTTTAAGAGCACTCAATAAAGTACAACTGGTCCACATTGATGCTTCGGAAGTGCTCAACTCTCTCCATAGAGGAGCTTTTCACGTTTTTGTGCAATTTGAGACGTAACTTGGTCTATTCGCGTCTTTACCTTAAGAAACGTGGCACGAAGGCTCAACTAGCAAGTTAGACTTTTAAGAGCACTAAATAGAGTACAACGGTCCACATTGATGCTTTGGAAGTGCTCAACTCTCTCCATAGAGGAGCTTTTCACGTTTTTGTGCAATTTGAGACATAACTTGGACTATTCGCGTCTTTACCTTACGAAACGTGGCACGAAGCTCAACTAGCAAGTTAGACTTTTAAGAGCACTCAATAGAGTACAAAGGTCCACATTGATGCTTTGGAAGTGCTCAACTCTCTCCATAGAGGAGCTTTTCACGTTTTTGTGCAATTTGAGACATAACTTGGTCTATTCGCGTCTTTACCTTACGAAACGTGGCACGAAGGCTCAACTAGCAAGTTAGACTTTTAAGAGCACTCAATAGAGTACAACGGTCCACATTGATGCTTTGGAAGTGCTCAACTCTCTCCATAGAGGAGCTTTTCACGTTTTTGTGCAATTTGAGACATAACTTGGTCTATTCGCGTCTTTACCTTACGAAACGTGGCACGAAGGCTCAACTAGCAAGTTAGACTTTTAAGAGCACTCAATAGAGTACAACGGTCCACATTGATGCTTTGGAAGTGCTCAACTCTCTCCATAGAGGAGCTTTTCACGTTTTTGTGCAATTTGAGACATAACTTGGTCTATTCGCGTCTTTACCTTACGAAACGTGGCACGAAGGCTCAACTAGCAAGTTAGACTTTTAAGAGCACTAAATAGAGTACAACGGTCCACATTGATGCTTTGGAAGTGCTCAACTCTCTCCATAGAGGAGCTTTTCACGTTTTTGTGCAATTTGAGACATAACTTGGTCTATTCGCGTCTTTACCTTACGAAACGTGGCACGAAGGCTCAACTAGCAAGTTAGACTTTTAAGAGCACTAAATAGAGTACAACGGTCCACATTGATGCTTTGGAAGTGCTCAACTCTCTCCATAGAGGAGCTTTTCACGTTTTTGTGCAATTTGAGACATAACTTGGTCTATTCGCGTCTTTACCTTACGAAACGTGGCACGAAGGCTCAACTAGCAAGTTAGACTTTTAAGAGCACTAAATAGAGTACAACTGGTCCACATTGATGCTTTCGGAAGTGCTCAACTCTCTCCATAGAGGAGCTTTTCACGTTTTTGTGCAATTTGAGACATAACTTGGTCTATTCGCGTCTTTACCTTACGAAACGTGGCACGAAGGCTCAACTAGCAAGTTAGACTTTTAAGAGCACTCAATAGAGTACAACGGTCCACATTGATGCTTCGGAAGTGCTCAACTCTCTCCATAGAGGAGCTTTTCACGTTTTTGTGCAATTTGAGACATAACTTGGTCTATTCAGCGTCTTTACCTTACGAAACGTGGCACGAAGGCTCAACTAGCAAGTTAGACTTTTAAGAGCACTCAATAGAGTACAACGGTCCACATTGATGCTTTGGAAGTGCTCAACTCTCTCCATAGAGGAGCTTTTCACGTTTTTGTGCAATTTGAGACATAACTTGGTCTATTCGCGTCTTTACCTTACGAAACGTGGCACGAAGGCTCAACTAGCAAGTTAGACTTTTAAGAGCACTCAATAGAGTACAACGGTCCACATTGATGCTTCGGAAGTGCTCAACTCTCTCCATAGAGGAGCTTTTCACGTTTTTGTGCAATTTGAGACATAACTTGGTCTATTCGCGTCTTTACCTTAAGAAACGTGGCACGAAGGCTCAACTAGCAAGTTAGACTTTTAAGAGCACTAAATAGAGTACACCGGTCCACATTGATGCTTTGGAAGTGCTCAACTCTCTCCATAGAGGAGCTTTTCACGTTTTTGTGCAATTTGAGACATAACTTGGTCTATTCACGTCTTTACCTTACGAAACGTGGCACGAAGGCTCAACTAGCAAGTTAGACTTTTAAGAGCACTAAATAGAGTACAACGGTCCACATTGATGCTTCGGAAGTGCTCAACTCTCTCCATAGAGGAGCTTTTCACGTTTTTGTGCAATTTGAGACATAACTTGGTCTATTCGCGTCTTTACCTTACGAAACGTGGAACGAAGGCTCAACTAGCAAGCTAGACTTTTAAGAGCACTCAATAGAGTACAATGGTCCACATTGATGCTTTCGGAAGTGCTCAACTCTCTCCATAGAGGAGCTTTTCACGTTTTTGTGCAATTTGAGACATAACTTGGTCTATTCGCGTCTTTACCTTAAGAAACGTGGCACTGAAGGCTCAACTAGCAAGTTAGACTTTTAAGAGCACTCAATAGAGTACAACGGTCCACATTGATGCTTTCGAAGTGCTCAACTCTCTCCATAGAGGAGCTTTTCACGTTTTGGTGCAAGTTGAGACGTAACTTGGTCTATTCACGTCTTTACCTTACGAAACGTGGCACGAAGGCTCAACTAGCAAGTTAGACTTTTAAGAGCACTCAATAGAGTACAACGGTCCACATTGATGCTTTGGAAGTGCTCAACTCTCTCCATAGAGGAGCTTTTCACGTTTTTGTGCAATTTGAGACATAACTTGGTCTATTCGCGTCTTTACCTTACGAAACGTCGGCACGAAGGCTCAACTAGCAAGTTAGACTTTTAAGAGCACTCAATAAGTACAATGGTCCACATTGATGCTTCGGAAGTGCTCAACTCTCTCCATAGAGGAGCTTTTCACGTTTTTGTGCAATTTGAGACATAACTTGGTCTATTCGCGTCTTTACCTTAAGAAACGTGGCACGAAGGCTCAACTAGCAAGTTAGACTTTTAAGAGCACTAAATAGAGTACACCGGTCCACATTGATGCTTTGAAAGTGCTCAACTCTCTCCATAGAGGAGCTTTTCACGTTTTTGTGCAAGTTGAGACGTAACTTGGTCTATTCACGTCTTTACCTTACGAAACGTGGCACGAAGGCTCAACTAGCAAGTTAGACTTTTAAGAGCACTAAATAGAGTACAACGGTCCACATTGATGCTTTCGGAAGTGCTCAACTCTCTCCATAGAGGAGCTTTTCACGTTTTTGTGCAAGTTGAGACAGTAACTTGGTCTATTCACGTCTTTACCTTACGAAACGTGGCACGAAGGCTCAACTAGCAAGTTAGACTTTTAAGAGCACTAATAGAGTACAACGGTCCACATTGATGCTTCGGAAGTGCTCAACTCTCTCCATAGAGGAGCTTTTCACGTTTTTGTGCAATTTGAGACATAACTTGGTCTATTCACGTCTTTACCTTACGAAACGTGGCACGAAGGCTCAACTAGCAAGTTAGACTTTTAAGAGCACTCAATAGAGTACAACGGTCCACATTGATGCTTCGGAAGTGCTCAACTCTCTCCATAGAGGAGCTTTTCACGTTTTTGTGCAAATTGAGACAGTAACTTGGTCTATTCGCGTCTTTACCTTACGAAACGTGGCACGAAGGCTCAACTAGCAAGTTAGACTTTTAAGAGCACTCAATAGAGTACAACGGTCCACATTGATGCTTTGGAAGTGCTCAACTCTCTCCATAGAGGAGCTTTTCACGTTTTTGTGCAATTTGAGACATAACTTGGTCTATTCGCGTCTTTACCTTACGAAACGTGGCACGAAGGCTCAACTAGCAAGTTAGACTTTTAAGAGCACTCAATAGAGTACAACGGTCCACATTGATGCTTTGGAAGTGCTCAACTCTCTCCATAGAGGAGCTTTTCACGTTTTGGTGCAAGTTGAGACGTAACTTGGTCTATTCACGTCTTTACCTTACGAAACGTGGCACGAAGGCTCAACTAGCAAGTTAGACTTTTAAGAGCACTCAATAGAGTACAACGGTCCACATTGATGCTTTCGAAGTGCTCAACTCTCTCCATAGAGGAGCTTTTTCACGTTTTTGGTGCAAGTTGAGACGTAACTTGGTCTATTCACGTCTTTACCTTACGAAACGTGGCACGAAGGCTCAACTAGCAAGTTAGACTTTTAAGAGCACTAAATAGAGTACAACGGTCCACATTGATGCTTCGGAAGTGCTCAACTCTCTCCATAGAGGAGCTTTTCACGTTTTTGTGCAATTTGAGACATAACTTGGTCTATTCGCGTCTTTACCTTACGAAACGTGGCACGAAGGCTCAACTAGCAAGCTAGACTTTTAAGAGCACTCAATAGAGTACAATGGTCCACATTGATGCTTCGGAAGTGCTCAACTCTCTCCGTAGAGGAGCTTTTCACGTTTTTGTGCAATTTGAGACATAACTTGGTCTATTCGCGTCTTTACCTTAAGAAACGTGGCACGAAGGCTCAACTAGCAAGTTAGACTTTTAAGAGCACTAAATACAGTACACCGGTCCACATTGATGCTTTGGAAGTGCTCAACTCTCTCCATAGAGGAGCTTTTCACGTTTTGGTGCAAGTTGAGACGTAACTTGGTCTATTCACGTCTTTACCTTACGAAACGTGGCACGAAGGCTCAACTAGCAAGTTAGACTTTTAAGAGCACTAAATAGAGTACAACGGTCCACATTGATGCTTCGGAAGTGCTCAACTCTCTCCATAGAGGAGCTTTTCACGTTTTTGTGCAATTTGAGACATAACTTGGTCTATTCGCGTCTTTACCTTACGAAACGTGGCACGAAGGCTCAACTAGCAAGCTAGACTTTTAAGAGCACTCAATAGAGTACAATGGTCCACATTGATGCTTTGGAAGTGCTCAACTCTCTCCGTAGAGGAGCTTTTCACGTTTTTGTGCAATTTGAGACATAACTTGGTCTATTCGCGTCTTTACCTTAAGAAACGTGGCACGAAGGCTCAACTAGCAAGTTAGACTTTTAAGAGCACTAAATACAGTACACCGGTCCACATTGATGCTTTGAAAGTGCTCAACTCTCTCCATAGAGGAGCTTTTCACGTTTTTGTGCAAGTTGAGACGTAACTTGGTCTATTCGCGTCTTTACCTTAAGAAACGTGGCACGAAGGCTCAACTAGCAAGTTAGACTTTTAAGAGCACTCAATAGAGTACAACGGTCCACATTGATGCTTTGGAAGTGCTCAACTCTCTCCATAGAGGAGCTTTTCACGTTTTTGTGCAATTTGAGACATAACTTGGTCTATTCAGCGTCTTTACCTTACGAAACGTGGCACGAAGGCTCAACTAGCAAGTTAGACTTTTAAGAGCACTCAATAGAGTACAACGGTCCACATTGATGCTTTGGAAGTGCTCAACTCTCTCCATAGAGGAGCTTTTCACGTTTTTGTGCAATTTGAGACATAACTTGGTCTATTCACGTCTTTACCTTACGAAACGTGGCACGAAGGCTCAACTAGCAAGTTAGACTTTTAAGAGCACTCAATAGAGTACAACGGTCCACATTGATGCTTTGGAAGTGCTCAACTCTCTCCATAGAGGAGCTTTTCACGTTTTTGTGCAATTTGAGACATAACTTGGTCTATTCGCGTCTTTACCTTACGAAACGTCGGCACGAAGGCTCAACTAGCAAGTTAGACTTTTAAGAGCACTCAATAGAGTACAATGGTCCACATTGATGCTTCGGAAGTGCTCAACTCTCTCCATAGAGGAGCTTTTCACGTTTTTGTGCAATTTGAGACATAACTTGGTCTATTCGCGTCTTTACCTTAAGAAACGTGGCACGAAGGCTCAACTAGCAAGTTAGACTTTTAAGAGCACTAAATAGAGTACAACGGTCCACATTGATGCTTTGGAAGTGCTCAACTCTCTCCATAGAGGAGCTTTTCACGTTTTTGGTGCAAGTTGAGACGTAACTTGGTCTATTCACGTCTTTACCTTACGAAACGTGGCACGAAGGCTCAACTAGCAAGTTAGACTTTTAAGAGCACTAATAGAGTACAACGGTCCACATTGATGCTTTCAGAAGTGCTCAACTCTCTCCATAGAGGAGCTTTTCACGTTTTGGTGCAAGTTGAGACATAACTTGGTCTATTCACGTCTTTACCTTACGAAACGTGGCACGAAGGCTCAACTAGCAAGTTAGACTTTTAAGAGCACTCAATAGAGTACAACGGTCCACATTGATGCTTCGGAAGTGCTCAACTCTCTCCATAGAGGAGCTTTTTCACGTTTTGGTGCAAGTTGAGACGTAACTTGGTCTATTCGCGTCTTTACCTTACGAAACGTGGCACGAAGGCTCAACTAGCAAGTTAGACTTTTAAGAGCACTCAATAGAGTACAACGGTCCACATTGATGCTTTGGAAGTGCTCAACTCTCTCCATAGAGGAGCATTTTCACGTTTTTGTGCAATTTGAGACATAACTTGGTCTATTCGCAGTCTTTACCTTACGAAACGTGGCACGAAGGCTCAACTAGCAAGTTAGACTTTTAAGAGCACTCAATAGAGTACAACGGTCCACATTGATGCTTTGGAAGTGCTCAACTCTCTCCATAGAGGAGCTTTTCACGTTTTTGTGCAATTTGAGACATAACTTGGTCTATTCGCGTCTTTACCTTACGAAACGTGGCACGAAGGCTCAACTAGCAAGTTAGACTTTTAAGAGCACTCAATAGAGTACAACGGTCCACATTGATGCTTTGGAAGTGCTCAACTCTCTCCATAGAGGAGCTTTTCACGTTTTTGGTGCAAGTTGAGACGTAACTTGGTCTATTCACGTCTTTACCTTACGAAACGTGGCACGAAGGCTCAACTAGCAAGTTAGACTTTTAAGAGCACTCAATAGAGTACAACGGTCCACATTGATGCTTTCGAAGTGCTCAACTCTCTCCATAGAGGAGCTTTTCACGTTTTGGTGCAAGTTGAGACGTAACTTGGTCTATTCACGTCTTTACCTTACGAAACGTGGCACGAAGGCTCAACTAGCAAGTTAGAATTTTAAGAGCACTAAATAGAGTACAACGGTCCACATTGATGCTTCGGAAGTGCTCAACTCTCTCCATAGAGGAGCTTTTCACGTTTTTGTGCAATTTGAGACATAACTTGGTCTATTCGCGTCTTTACCTTACGAAACGCTGGCACGAAGGCTCAACTAGCAAGTTAGACTTTAAGAGCACTCAATAGAGTACAATGGTCCACATTGATGCTTGGAAGTGCTCAACTCTCTCCATAGAGGAGCTTTTCACGTTTTTGTGCAAGTTGAGACGTAACTTGGTCTATTCGCGTCTTTACCATACGAAACGTGGCACGAAGGCTCAACTAGCAAGTTAGACTTTTAAGAGCACTAAATAGAGTACACCGGTCCACATTGATGCTTTGGAAGTGCTCAACTCTCTCCATAGAGGAGCTTTTCACGTTTTTGTGCAAGTTGAGACGTAACTTGGTCTATTCGCGTCTTTACCTTACGAAACGTGGCACGAAGGCTCAACTAGCAAGTTAGACTTTTAAGAGCACTAAATAGAGTACAACGGTCCACATATGATGCTTTGGAAGTGCTCAACTCTCTCCATAGAGGAGCTTTTCACGTTTTTGTGCAATTTGAGACATAACTTGGTCTATTCGCGTCTTTACCTTACGAAACGTGGCACGAAGGCTCAACTAGCAAGTTAGACTTTTAAGAGCACTCAATAGAGTACAACGGTCCACATTGATGCTTTGGAAGTGCTCAACTCTCTCCATAGAGGAGCTTTTCACGTTTTTGTGCAAGTTGAGACATAACTTGGTCTATTCGCGTCTTTACCTTACGAAACGTGGCACGAAGGCTCAACTAGCAAGTTAGACTTTTAAGAGCACTCAATAGAGTACAACGGTCCACATTGATGCTTTGGAAGTGCTCAACTCTCTCCATAGAGGAGCTTTTCACGTTTTTGTGCAATTTGAGACATAACTTGGTCTATTCGCGTCTTTACCTTACGAAACGCGGCACGAAGGCTCAACTAGCAAGTTAGACTTTTAAGAGCACTCAATAAAGTACAATGGTCCACATTGATGCTTCGGAAGTGCTCAACTCTCTCCATAGAGGAGCTTTTCACGTTTTTGTGCAATTTGAGACATAACTTGGTCTATTCGCGTCTTTACCTTAAGAAACGTGGCACGAAGGCTCAACTAGCAAGTTAGACTTTTAAGAGCACTAAATAGAGTACAACGGTCCACATTGATGCTTTGGAAGTGCTCAACTCTCTCCATAGAGGAGCTTTTCACGTTTTGGTGCAAGTTGAGACGTAACTTGGTCTATTCACGTCTTTACCTTACGAAACGTGGCACGAAGGCTCAACTAGCAAGTTAGACTTTTAAGAGCACTAATAGAGTACAACGGTCCACATTGATGCTTTCGAAGTGCTCAACTCTCTCCATAGAGGAGCTTTTCACGTTTTTGTGCAATTTGAGACATAACTTGGTCTATTCACGTCTTTACCTTACGAAACGTGGCACGAAGGCTCAACTAGCAAGTAGACTTTTAAGAGCACTCAATAGAGTACAACTGGTCCACATTGATGCTTTCGGAAGTGCTCAACTCTCTCCATAGAGGAGCTTTTCACGTTTTTGTGCAAATTGAGACGTAACTTGGTCTATTCGCGTCTTTACCTTAAGAAACGTGGCACGAAGGCCTCAACTAGCAAGTTAGACTTTTAAGAGCACTCAATAGAGTACAACGGTCCACATTGATGCTTTGGAAGTGCTCAACTCTCTCCGTAGAGGAGCATTTTCACGTTTTTGTGCAATTTGAGACATAACTTGGATCTATTCGCGTCTTTACCTTACGAAACGTGGCACGAAGGCTCAACTAGCAAGTTAGACTTTTAAGAGCACTCAATAGAGTACAACGGTCCACATTGATGCTTTGGAAGTGCTCAACTCTCTCCATAGAGGAGCTTTTCACGTTTTTGGTGCAATTTGAGACGTAACTTGGTCTATTCACGTCTTTACCTTACGAAACGTGGCACGAAGGCTCAACTAGCAAGTTAGACTTTTAAGAGCACTCAATAGAGTACAACGGTCCACATTGATGCTTTCGAAGTGCTCAACTCTCTCCATAGAGGAGCTTTTCACGTTTTTGGTGCAAGTTGAGACGTAACTTGGTCTATTCACGTCTTTACCTTACGAAACGTGGCACGAAGGCTCAACTAGCAAGTTAGACTTTTAAGAGCACTCAATAGAGTACAACGGTCCACATTGATGCTTTCGGAAGTGCTCAACTCTCTCCATAGAGGAGCTTTTCACGTTTTTGTGCAATTTGAGACAGTAACTTGGTCTATTCGCGTCTTTACCTTACGAAACGTGGCACGAAGGCTCAACTAGCAAGTTAGACTTTTAAGAGCACTAAATAGAGTACAACGGTCCACATTGATGCTTTCGGAAGTGCTCAACTTCTCTCCATAGAGGAGCTTTTCACGTTTTTTGTGCAATTTGAGACATAACTTGGTCTATTCGCGTCTTTACCTTAAGAAACGTGGCACGAAGGCTCAACTAGCAAGTTAGACTTTTAAGAGCACTAAATAGAGTACAACGGTCCACATTGATGCTTCTGGAAGTGCTCAACTCTCTCCATAGAGGAGCTTTTTCACGTTTTTGTGCAATTTGAGACATAACTTGGTCTATTCGCGTCTTTACCATTACGAAACGTGGCACGAAGGCTCAACTAGCAAGTTAGACTTTTAAGAGCACTAAATAGAGTACAACGGTCCACATTGATGCTTTGGAAGTGCTCAACTCTCTCCATAGAGGAGCTTTTCACGTTTTTGTGCAATTTGAGACATAACTTGGTCTATTCGCGTCTTTACCTTACGAAACGTGGCACGAAGGCTCAACTAGCAAGTTAGACTTTTAAGAGCACTCAATAGAGTACAACGGTCCACATTGATGCTTCGGAAGTGCTCAACTCTCTCCATAGAGGAGCTTTTCACGTTTTTGTGCAAGTTGAGACAGTAACTTGGTCTATTCGCGTCTTTACCTTACGAAACGTGGCACGAAGGCTCAACTAGCAAGTTAGACTTTTAAGAGCACTCAATAGAGTACAACGGTCCACATTGATGCTTCGGAAGTGCTCAACTCTCTCCATAGAGGAGCTTTTCACGTTTTTGTGCAATTTGAGACATAACTTGGTCTATTCGCGTCTTTACCTTACGAAACGTGGCACGAAGGCTCAACTAGCAAGTTAGACTTTTAAGAGCACTAAATAGAGTACAACGGTCCACATTGATGCTTTGGAAGTGCTCAACTCTCTCCATAGAGGAGCTTTTCACGTTTTTGTGCAATTTGAGACATAACTTGGTCTATTCGCGTCCTTTACCTTACGAAACGTGGCACGAAGGCTCAACTAGCAAGTTAGACTTTTAAGAGCACTCAATAGAGTACAACGGTCCACATTGATGCTTTGGAAGTGCTCAACTCTCTCCATAGAGGAGCTTTTCACGTTTTTGTGCAATTTGAGACATAACTTGGTCTATTCGCGTCTTTACCTTACGAAACGTGGCACGAAGGCTCAACTAGCAAGTTAGACTTTTAAGAGCACTCAATAGAGTACAACGGTCCACATTGATGCTTTGGAAGTGCTCAACTCTCTCCATAGAGGAGCTTTTTCACGTTTTTGTGCAATTTGAGACGTAACTTGGTCTATTCGCCGTCTTTACCTTACGAAACGTGGCACGAAGGCCTCAACTAGCAAGTTAGACTTTTAAGAGCACTCAATAGAGTACAACTGGTCCACATTGATGCTTTGGAAGTGCTCAACTCTCTCCATAGAGGAGCTTTTCACGTTTTTGTGCAATTTGAGACATAACTTGGTCTATTCGCGTCTTTACCTTACGAAACGTGGCACGAAGGCTCAACTAGCAAGTTAGACTTTTAAGAGCACTCAATAGAGTACAACGGTCCACATTGATGCTTTGGAAGTGCTCAACTCTCTCCATAGAGGAGCTTTTCACGTTTTTGTGCAATTTGAGACATAACTTGGTCTATTCGCGTCTTTACCTTACGAAACGTGGCACGAAGGCTCAACTAGCAAGTTAGACTTTTAAGAGCACTAAATAGAGTACAACGGTCCACATTGATGCTTTGGAAGTGCTCAACTCTCTCCATAGAGGAGCTTTTCACGTTTTTGTGCAAGTTGAGACAGTAACTTGGTCTATTCGCGTCTTTACCTTACGAAACGTGGCACGAAGGCTCAACTAGCAAGTTAGACTTTTAAGAGCACTAATAGAGTACAACGGTCCACATTGATGCTTTCGGAATGTGCTCAACTCTCTCCATAGAGGAGCTTTTCACGTTTTTTGTGCAATTTGAGACAGTAACTGGTCTATTCGCGTCTTTACCTTACGAAACGTGGCACGAAGGCTCAACTAGCAAGTTAGACTTTTAAGAGCACTAAATAGAGTTACAACGGTCCACATTGATGCTTCGGAAGTGCTCAACTCTCTCCATAGAGGAGCTTTTCACGTTTTTTGTGCAATTGAGACGTAACTTGGTCTATTCGCGTCTTTACCTTACGGAAACGTGGCACGAAGGCCTCAACTAGCAAGTTAGACTTTTAAGAGCACTCAATAGAAGTACAACGGTCCACATTGATGCTTTGGAAGTGCTCAACTCTCTCCATAGAGGAGCTTTCACGTTTTTTGTGCCAATTTGAGACATAACTTGGTCTATTCGCGTCCTTTACCTTACGGAAACGTGGCACGAAGGCCTCAACTAGCAAGTTAGACTTTTAAGAGCACTCAATAGAGTACAACGGTCCACATTGATGCTTTGGAAGTGCTCAACTCTCTCCATAGAGGAGCTTTTTCACGTTTTTGTGCAATTTGAGACAGTAACTTGGTCTATTCACGTCTTACCTTACGAAACGTGGCACGAAGGCTCAACTAGCAAGTTAGACTTTTAAGAGCACTCAATAGAGTACAACGGTCCACATTGATGCTTTCGGAAGTGCTCAACTCTCTCCATAGAGGAGCTTTTCACGTTTTTGCTGCAAGTTGAGACGTAACTTGGTCTATTCACGTCTTTACCTTACGAAACGTGGCACGAAGGCTCAACTAGCAAGTTAGACTTTTAAGAGCACTAAATAGAGTACAACGGTCCACATTGATGCTTTCGGAAGTGCTCAACTCTCTCATAGAGGAGCTTTTCACGTTTTTTGTGCAATTTGAGACATAACTTGGTCTATTCGCGTCTTTACCTTACGAAACGTGGCACGAAGGCTCAACTAGCAAGTTAGACTTTTAAGAGCACTAAATAAGATACAACTGGTCCACATTGATGCTTTCGGAAGTGCTCAACTCTCTCCATAGAGGAGCTTTTCACGTTTTTGTGCAATTGAGACATAACTTGGTCTATTCGCGTCTTTACCATAAGAAACGTGGCACGAAGGCTCAACTAGCAAGTTAGACTTTTAAGAGCACTAAATAGAGTACAACGGTCCACATTGATGCTTTGGAAGTGCTCAACTCTCTCCATAGAGGAGCTTTCACGTTTTTGTGCAATTTGAGACATAACTTGGTCTATTCGCTGTCTTTACCTTACGAAACGTGGCACGAAGGCTCAACTAGCAAGTTAGGACTTTTAAGAGCACTCAATAGAGTAACAACGGTCCACATTGATGCTTTGGAAGTGCTCAACTCTCTCCATAGAGGAGCTTTTCACGTTTTTGTGCAATTTGAGACATAACTTGGATCTATTCAGCGTCTTTACCTTACGAAACGTGGCACGAAGGCTCAACTAGCAAGCTTAGACTTTTAAGAGCACTCAATAGAGTACAACTGGTCCACATTGATGCTTTCGGAAGTGCTCAACTCTCTCCATAGAGGAGCTTTTCACGTTTTTGTGCAATTTGAGACATAACTTGGTCTATTCGCGTCTTTTACCTTACGAAACGTGGCCACGAAGGCTCAACTAGCAAGTTAGACTTTAAGAGCACTCAATACAAGTACACCGGTCCACATTGATGCTTTCGAAAGTGTCAACTCTCTCCATAGAGGAGCTTTTCACGTTTTTGTGCAAGTTGAGACGTAACTTGGTCTATTCGCGTCTTTACCTAAGAAACGTGGCACGAAGGCTCAACTAGCAAGTTAGACTTTTAAGAGCACTCAATAGAGTACAACGGTCCACATTGATGCTTTGGAAGTGCTCAACTCTCTCCATAGAGGAGCTTTTCACGTTTTTGTGCAATTTGAGACTAACTTGGTCTATTCGTCTTTACCTTACGAAACGTGGCACGAAGGCTCAACTAGCAAGTTAGACTTTTAAGAGCACTCAATAGAGTACAACGGTCCACATTGATGCTTTGGAAGTGCTCAACTCTCTCCATAGAGGAGCTTTTCACGTTTTTGTGCAAGTTGAGACGTAACTTGGTCTATTCGCGTCTTTACCTTACGAAACGTGGCACGAAGGCTCAACTAGCAAGTTAGACTTTTAAGAGCACTCAATAGAGTACAACGGTCCACATTGATGCTTTGGAAGTGCTCAACTCTCTCCATAGAGGAGCTTTTCACGTTTTTGTGCAATTTGAGACATAACTTGGTCTATTCGCGTCTTTACCTTACGAAACGTGGCACGAAGGCTCAACTAGCAAGTTAGACTTTAAGAGCACTCAATAGAGTACAACGGTCCACATTGATGCTTTGGAAGTGCTCAACTCTCTCCATAGAGGAGCTTTTCACGTTTTTGTGCAATTTGAGACATAACGTGGTCTATTCGCGTCTTTACCTTACGAAACGTGGCACGAAGGCTCAACTAGCAAGTTAGACTTTTAAGAGCACTAAATAGAGTACAACGGTCCACATTGATGCTTGGAAGTGCTCAACTCTCTCCATAGAGGAGCTTTTCACGTTTGGTGCAAGTTGAGACGTAACTTGGTCTATTCACGTCTTACCTTACGAAACGTGGCACGAAGGCTCAACTAGCAAGTAGACTTTTAAGAGCACTCAATAGAGTACAACGGTCCACATGATGCTTCGGAAGTGCTCAACTCTCTCCATAGAGGAGCTTTTCACGTTTTTGTGCAATTTGAGACATAACTTGGTCTATTCGCGTCTTTACCTTACGAAACGTGGCACGAAGGCTCAACTAGCAAGTAGACTTTTAAGAGCACTCAATAGAGTACAACGGTCCACATTGATGCTTGGAAGTGCTCAACTCTCTCCGTAGAGGAGCTTTTCACGTTTTTGTGCAATTTGAGACATAACTTGGTCTATTCGTCTTTACCTTAGAAACTGGCACGAAGGCTCAACTAGCAAGTTAGACTTTTAAGAGCACTCAATAGAGTACAACGGTCCACATTGATGCTTTGGAAGTGCTCAACTCTCTCCATAGAGGAGCTTTTCACGTTTTGGTGCAAGTTGAGACGTAACTTGGTCTATTCACGTCTTTACCTTACGAAACGTGGCACGAAGGCTCAACTAGCAAGTTAGACTTTTAAGAGCACTCAATAGAGTACAACGGTCCACATTGATGCTTGGAAGTGCTCAACTCTCTCCATAGAGGAGCTTTTCACGTTTTGTGCAATTTGAGACATAACTTGGTCTATTCGCGTCTTTACCTTACGAAACGTGGCACGAAGGCTCAACTAGCAAGTTAGACTTTTAAGAGCACTCAATAGAGTACAACGGTCCACATTGATGCTTTGGAAGTGCTCAAACTCTCTCCATAGAGGAGCTTTTCACTTGGTGCAAGTTGAGACGATAACTGGTCTATTCACGTCTTTAC
>NW_024056221.1:0-58976 GCF_013401445.1 Tripterygium wilfordii | reverse complement strand
CTTGGTCTATTCACATCTTTATCTAATGAAACGTTGTACGAAAGCTAAAGTAGCAAGTTAGACTTCTAAGAACACTCAATGGAGTACAACGAACCACTTTGAAGCTTTGGAATTGCTCAACTCTCTCCGTAGACGTGCTTTTCGCCTTTTTGTGCAATTTGAAAGATAACTTGGTCTATTCACATCTTTATCTAATGAAACGTTGTACGAAAGCAAAACTAGCAAGTTAGACTTCTAAGAACACTCAATGGAGTACAACGGTCCACTTTGAAGCTTTGGAATTGCTCAACTCTCTCCGTAGACGTGCTTTTCACCTTTTTGTGCAATTTGAAAGATAACTTGGTCTATTCACATCTTTATCTAATGAAACGTTGTACGAAAGCAAAACTAGCAAGTTAGACTTCTGAGAACACTCAATGGAGTACAACGTCCACTTTGAAGCTTTGAATTGCTCACTCTCTCCATAGACCTGCTTTTCACCTTTTTGTGCAATTTGAAAGATAACTTGGTCTATTCACATCTTTATCTAATGAAAGTTGTACGAAAGCTAAACTAGCAAGTTAGACTTCTAAGAACACTCAATGGAGTACAACGGTCCACTTTGAGCTTTGGAATTGCTCAACTCTCTCCATAGACGTGTTTTTCACGTTTTTGCGCAGTTTAAAACATAACTTGGTCATTCGCATCTTTGGCTTACGAAACCTTGTACGAAAGCTAAATTAACAAGTTAGACTACTAAGAACACTTAATGGAGTGCAACGGTCCACTTTGAAGCTTTGGAATTGCTCAACTCTCTCCATATACGTGTTTTACAGTTTTTGTGCACTTTAAAACATAACTTGGTCATTCGCATCTTTGGCTTACGAAACCTTGCACGAAAGCTAAATTAGCAAGTTAGACTACTAAGAACACTAAATGGAGGGCAACAGTACACTCTGAAGCTTGAATTGCTCAACTCTCTCCATAGACGTGCTTTTCACCTTTTTGTGCAATTTGAAAGATAACTTGGTCTATTCGCGTCCTTATCTAACGAAACGTTATACGAAAGCTAAACTAGCAAGTTAGACTTCTAAGAACACTCAATGCAGTACAACGATCCACTTTGAAGCTTTGGAATTGCTCAACTCTCTCCATAGACGTGCTTTTCACCTTTTTGTGTAATTTGAAAGATAACTTGGTCTATTCACATCTTTATCTAATGAAACGTTGTACGAAAGCTAAACTAGCAAGTTAGACTTCTAAGAACACTCAATGGAGTACAACGAACCACTTTGAAGCTTTGGAATTGCTCAACTCTCTCCGTAGACGTGCTTTTCGCCTTTTTGTGCAATTTGAAAGATAACTTGGTCTATTCACATCTTTATCTAATGAAACGTTGTACGAAAGCAAAACTAGCAAGTTAGACTTCTAAGAACACTCAATGGAGTACAACGGTCCACTTTGAAGCTTTGGAATTGCTCAACTCTCTCCGTAGACGTGCTTTTCACCTTTTTGTGCAATTTGAAATATAACTTGGTCTATTCACATCTTTATCTAATGAAACGTTGTACGAAAGAAAACTAGCAAGTTAGACTTCTAAGAACACTCAATGGAGTACAACGGTCCACTTTGAAGCTTTGGAATTGCTCAACTCTCTCCATAGACGTGCTTTTCACCTTTTTGTGCAATTTGAAAGATAACTTGGTCTATTCACATCTTTATCTAATGAAAGTTGTACGAAAGCTAAACTAGCAAGTTAGACTTCTAAGAACACTCAATGCAGTACAACGGTCCACTTTGAGCTTGGAATTGCTCAACTCTCTCCATAGACGTGCTTTTCATTTTTGTGCGCAATTTAAAACATAACTTGCTCATTCGATCTTTGGCTTACGAAACCTTGTACGAAAGCTAAATAACAAGTTAGACTACTAAGAACATCAATGGAGTGCAACGGTCCACTTTGAAGCTTTGGAATTGCTCAACTCTCTCCATAGACGTGCTTTTCACGTTTTTGTGCACTTTAAAACATAACTTGGTCAATTCGCATCTTTGGCTTACGAAACCTTGTACAAAAGCTAAATTAGCAAGTTAGACTACTAAGAACACTAAATGGAGGCAACAGTACACTCTTGAAGCTTGAATTGCTCAACTCTCTCCATAGACGTGCTTTTCACCTTTTTGTGCAATTTGAAAGATAACTTGGTCTATTCGCATCTTATCTAACGAAACGTTGTACGAAAGCTAAACTAGCAAGTTAGACTTCTAGGAACACTCAATGGAGTACAACGATCCACTTTGAAGCTTTGAATTGCTCAACTCTCTCCATAGACGTGCTTTTCACCTTTTTGTGCAATTTGAAAGATAACTTGGTCTATTCACATCTTTATCTAATGAAACGTTGTACGAAAGCTAAACTAGCAAGTTAGACTTCTAAGAACACTCAATGGAGTACAACGAACCACTTTGAAGCTTTGGAATTGCTCAACTCTCTCCGTAGACGTGCTTTTCACCTTTTTGTGCAATTTAAAGATAACTTGGTCTATTCACATCTTTATCTAATAAACGTTGTACGAAAGCAAAACTAGCAAGTTAGACTTCTAAGAACACTCAATGGAGTACAACGGTCCACTTTGAAGCTTTGGAATTGCTCAACTCTCTCCGTAGACGTGCTTTTCACCTTTTTGTGCAATTTAAAGATAACTTGGTCTATTCACATCTTTATCTAATGAAACGTTGTACGAAAGCAAAACTAGCAAGTTAGACTTCTAAGAACACTCAATGGAGTACAACGGTCCACTTTGAAGCTTTGGAATTGCTCAACTCTCTCCGTAGACGTGCTTTTCACCTTTTTGTGCAATTTGAAAGATAACTTGGTCTATTCACATCTTTATCTAATGAAACGTTGTACGAAAGCAAAACTAGCAAGTTAGACTTCTGAGAACACTCAATGGAGTACAACGGTCGACTTTGAAGCTTTGGAATTGCTCAACTCTCTCCATAGAAGTGCTTTTCACCTTTTTGTGCAATTTGAAAGATAACGTGGTCTATTCACATCTTTATCTAATGAAACGTTGTACAAAAGCTAAACTAGCAAGTCAGACTTCTAAGAACACTCAATGGAGTACAACGGTCCACTTTGAGGCTTTGGAATTGCTCAACTCTCTCCATAGACGTGCTTTTCACGTTTTTGCGCAGTTTAAAACATAACTTGGTCAATTCGCATCTTTGGCTTACGAAACCTTGTACAAAAGCTAAATTAACAAGTTAGACTACTAAGAACACTAAATGGAGTGCAACGGTCCACTTTGAAGCTTTGGAATTGCTCAACTCTCTCCATAGACGTGTTTTTCACGTTTTTGTGCACTTTAAAACATAACTTGGTCAATTCGCATCTTTGGCTTACGAAACCTTCTACGAAAGCTAAATTAGCAAGTTAGACTACTAAGAACACTAAATGGAGGGCAACGGTACACTTTGAAGCATTGAAATTGCTCACCTCTCTCCATAGACGTGCTTTTCACCTTTTTGTGCAATTTGAAAGATAACTTGGTCTATTCGCGTCCTTATCTAACGAAACGTTATACGAAAGCTAAACTAGCAAGTTAGGCTTCTAAGAACACTCAATGCAGTACAACGATCCACTTTCAAGCTTTGGAATTGCTCAACTCTCTCCATAGACGTGCTTTTCACCTTTTTGTGCAATTTGAAAGATAACTTGGTCTATTCACATCTTTATCTAATGAAACATTGTACGAAAGCAAAACTAGCAAGTTAGACTTCTAAGAACACTCAATGGAGTACAACGATCCACTTTGAAGCTTTGGAATTGCTCAACTCTCTTCATAGACTTGCTTTTCACCTTTTTATGCAATTTGAAAGATAACTTGGTCTATTCACATCTTTATCTAATGAAATGTTGTACGAAAGCTAAACTAGCATGTTAGACTTCTAAGAACACTCAATGGAGTACAACGAACCACTTTGAAGATTTGGAATTGCTCAACTCTCTCCATAGACGTGTTTTTCACCTTTTTGTGCAATTTGAAAGATAACTTGGTCTATTAACATCTTTATCTCTTTATCTAATGAAACGTTCTACGAAAGCAAAACTAGCAAGTTAGACTTCTAAGAACACTCAATGGGGTACAACGGTCCACTTTGAAGCTTTGGAATTGCTCAACTCTCTCCATAGAAGTGGTTTTCACCTTTTTGTGCAATTTGAAAGATAACTTGGTCTATTCACATCTTTATCTAATGAAACGTTGTACGAAAGCTAAACTAGCAAGTTAGACTTCTAAGAACACTCAATGGAGTACAACGGTCCACTTTGAGGCTTTGGAATTGCTCAACTCTCTCCATAGACGTGCTTTTCACGTTTTTGCGCAGTTTAAAACATAACTTGGTCAATTCGCATCTTTGGCTTACGAAACCTTGTACAAAAGCTAAATTAACAAGTTAGACTACAAAGAACACTAAATGGAGGGCAACAGTACACTTTGAAGCATTGAAATTGCTCACCTCTCTCCATAGAGGTGCTTTTTACCTTTTTGTGCAATTTGAAAGATAACTTAGTCTATTCGCGTCTTTATCTAACGAAACGTTATACGAAAGCTAAACTAGCAAGTTAGGCTTCTAAGAACACTCAATGACGTACAACGATCCACTTTGAAGCTTTGGAATTGCTCAACTCTCTCCATAGACGTGCTTTTCACCTTTTTGTGCAATTTGAAAGATAACTTGGTCTATTCACATCTTTATCTAATGAAACGTTGTACGAATTCTAAACTAGCAAGTTAGACTTCTTAGAACACTCAATGGAGTACAACGAACCACTTTGAAGCTTTGGAATTGCTCAACTCTCTCCGTAGACGTGCTTTTCACCTTTTTGTGCAATTTGAAAGATAACTTGGTCTATTCACATCTTTATCTAATGAAATGTTGTACGAAAGCTAAACTAGCAAGTTAGACTTCTAAGAACACTCAATGGAGTACAACGAACCACTTTGAAGATTTGGAATTGCTCAACTCTCTCCGTACACGTGCTTTTCACCTTTTTGTGCAATTTGAAAGATAACTTGGTCTATTAACTTCTTTATCTCTTTATCTAATGAAACGTTGTACGAAAGCAAAACTAGCAAGTTAGACTTCTAAGAACACTCAATGGGGTACAACGGTCCACTTTGAAGCTTCGGAATTGCTCAACTCTCTCCATAGACGTGCTTTTCACCTTTTTGTGCAATTTGAAAGATAACTTGGTCTATTCACATCTTTATCTAATGAAACGTTGTACGAAGCTAAACTAGCAAGTTAGACTTCTAAGAACACTCAATGGAGTACAACGGTCCACTTTGAGGCTTTGGAATTGCTCAACTCTCTCCATAGACGTGTTTTTCACGTTTTTTGCGCAGTTTAAAACATAACTTGGTCAATTCACATCTTTGGCTTACGAAACCTTGTACAAAAGCTAAATTAACAAGTTAGACTACTAAGAACACTAAATGGAGTGCAACGGTCCACTTTGAAGCTTTGGAATTGCTCAACTCTCTCCATAGACGTGTTTTTTCACGTTTTTATGCACTTTAAAACATAACTTGGTCAATTCGTATCTTTGGCTTACGAAACCTTCTACGAAAGCTAAATTAGCAAGTTAGACTACTAAGAACACTAAATGGAGGGCAACGGTACACTTTGAAGCATTGAAATTGCTCACCTCTCTCCATAGACGTGCTTTTCACCTTTTTGTGCAATTTGAAATATACTTGGTCTATTCGCGTCCTTATCTAACGAAACGTTATACGAAAGCTAAACTAGCAAGTTAGGCTTCTAAGAACACTCAATGCATTACAACGATCCACTTTTCAAGCTTTGGAATTGCTCAACTCTCTCCATAGACGTGCTTTTCACCTTTTTGTGCAATTTGAAAGATAACTTGGTCTATTCACATCTTTATCTAATGAAACATTGTACGAAAGCAAAACTAGCAAGTTAGACTTCTAAGAACACTCAATGGAGTACAACGATCTACTTTGAAGCTTTGGAATTGCTCAACTCTCTTCATAGACGTGCTTTTCACCTTTTTGTGTAATTTGAAAGATAACTTGGTCTATTCACATCTTTATCTAATGAAATGTTGTACGAAAGCTAAACTAGCATGTTAGACTTCTAAGAACACTCAATGGAGTACAACGAACCACTTTGAAGATTTGGAATTGCTCAACTCTCTCCGTAGACGTGCTTTTCACCTTTTTGTGCAATTTGAAAGATAACTTGGTCTATTAACATCTTTATCTCTTTATCTAATGAAACGTTGTACGAAAGCAAAACTAGCAAGTTAGACTTCTAAGAACACTCAATGGAGTACAACGGTCCACGTTGAAGCTTTGGAATTGCTCAACTCTCTCCATAGAAGTGCTTTTCACCTTTTTGTGCAATTTGAAAGATAACTTGGTCTATTCACATCTTTATCTAATGAAACGTTGTACGAAAGCTAAACTAGCAAGTTTGACTTCTAAGAACACTCAATGGAGTACAACGGTCCACTTTGAGGCTTTGGAATTGCTCAACTCTCTCCATAGACGTGCTTTTCACGTTTTTGCGCAGTTTAAAACATAACTTGGTCAATTCGCATCTTTGGCTTACGAAACCTTGTACAAAAGCTAAATTAACAAGTTAGACTACTAAGAACACTAAATGGAGTGCAACGGTCCACTTTGAAGCTTTGGAATTGCTCAACTCTCTCCATAGACGTGTTTTTCACGTTTTTGTGCACTTTAAAACATAACTTGGTCAATTCGCATCTTTGGCTTACGAAACCTTCTACGAAAGCTAAATTAGCAAGTTAGACTACTAAGAACACTAAATGGAGGGCAACGGTACACTTTGAAGCATTGAAATTGCTCACCTCTCTCCATAAAGGTGCTTTTCACCTTTTTGTGCAATTTGAAAGATAACTTGGTCTATTCGCGTCCTTATCTAACGAAACGTTATACGAAAGCTAAACTAGCAAGTTAGGCTTCTAAGAACACTCAATGCAGTACAACGATCCACTTTGAAGCTTTGGAATTGCTCAACTCTCTCCATAGACGTGCTTTTCACCTTTTTGTGCAATTTGAAAGATAACTTGGTCTATTCACATCTTTATCTAATGAAACATTGTACGAAAGCAAAACTAGCAAGTTAGACTTCTAAGAACACTCAATGGAGTACAACGAACCACTTTGAAGATTTGGAATTGCTCAACTCTCTCCGTAGACGTGCTTTTCACCTTTTCGTGCAATTTGAAAGATAACTTGGTCTATTAACATCTTTATCTCTTTATCTAATGAAACGTTGTACGAAAGCAAAACTAGCAAGTTAGACTTCTAAGAACACTCAATGGGGTACAACGGTCCACTTTGAAGCTTTGGAATTGCTCAACTCTCTCCATAGAAGTGCTTTTCACCTTTCTGTGCAATTTGAAAGATAACTTGGTCTATTCACATCTTTATCTAATGAAACGTTGTACGAAAGCTAAACTAGCAAGTTAGACTTCTAAGAACACTCAATGGAGTACAACGGTCCACTTTGAGGCTTTGGAATTGCTCAACTCTCTCCATAGACGTGCTTTTCACGTTTTTGCGCAGTTTAAAACATAACTTGGTCAATTCGCATCTTTGGCTTACGAAACCTTGTACAAAAGCTAAATTAACAAGTTAGACTACTAAGAACACTAAATGGAGTGCAACGGTCCACTTTGAAGCTTTGGAATTGCTCAACTCTCTCCATAGACGTGTTTTTCACGTTTTTATGCACTTTAAAACATAACTTGGTCAATTCGTTTCTTTGGCTTACGAAACCTTCTACGAAAGCTAAATTAGCAACTAAGACTACTAAGAACACTAAATGGAGGGCAACGGTACACTTTGAAGCATTGAAATTGCTCACCTCTCTCCATAGACGTGCTTTTCACCTTTTTGTGCAATTTGAAAGATAACTTGGTCTATTCGCGTCCTTATCTAACGAAACGTTATACGAAAGCTAAACTAGCAAGTTAGGCTTCTAAGAACACTCAATGCAGTACAACGATCCACTTTCAAGCTTTGGAATTGCTCAACTCTCTCCATAGACGTGCTTTTCACCTTTTTGTGCAATTTGAAAGATAACTTGGTCTATTCACATCTTTATCTAATGAAACATTGTACGAAAGCAAAACTAGCAAGTTAGACTTCTAAGAAACACTCAATGGAGTACAACGATCCACTTTCAAGCTTTGGAATTGCTCAACTCTCTTCATAGACGTGCTTTTCACCTTTTTGTGCAATTTGAAAGATAACTTGGTCTATTCACATCTTTATCTAATGAAATGTTGTACGAAAGCTAAACTAGCATGTTAGACTTCTAAGAACACTCAATGGAGTACAACGAACCACTTTGAAGATTTGGAATTGCTCAACTCTCTCCGTAGACGTGCTTTTCACCTTTTCGTGCAATTTGAAAGATAACTTGGTCTATTAACATCTTTATCTCTTTATCTAATGAAACGTTGTACGAAAGCAAAACTAGCAAGTTAGACTTCTAAGAACACTCAATGGGGTACAACGGTCCACTTTGAAGCTTTGGAATTGCTCAACTCTCTCCATAGAAGTGCTTTTCACCTTTTTGTGCAATTTGAAAGATAACTTGGTCTATTCACATCTTTATCTAATGAAACGTTGTACGAAAGCTAAACTAGCAAGTTAGACTTCTAAGAACACTCAATGGAGTACAACGGTCCACTTTGAGGCTTTGGAATTGCTCAACTCTCTCCATAGACGTGCTTTTCACGTTTTTGCGCACTTTAAAACATAACTTGGTCAATTCGCATCTTTGGCTTACGAAACCTTGTACAAAAGCTAAATTAACAAGTTAGACTACTAAGAACACTAAATGGAGTGCAACGGTCCACTTTGAAGCTTTGGAATTGCTCAACTCTCTCCATAGACGTGTTTTTCACGTTTTCGTGCACTTTAAAATATAACTTGGTCAATTCGCATCTTTGGCTTACGAAACCTTCTACGAAAGCTAAATTAGCAAGTTAGACTACTAAGAACACTAAATGGAGGGCAACGGTACACTTTGAACATTGAAATTGCTCACCTCTCTCCATAAAGGTGCTTTTCACCTTTTTGTGCAATTTGAAAGATAACTTGGTCTATTCGCGTCCTTATCTAACGAAACGTTATACGAAAGCTAAACTAGCAAGTTAGGCTTCTAAGAACACTCAATGCAGTACAACGATCCACTTTGAAGCTTTGGAATTGCTCAACTCTCTCCATAGACGTGCTTTTCACCTTTTTGTGCAATTTGAAAGATAACTTGGTCTATTCACATCTTTATCTAATGAAACATTGTACGAAAGCAAAACTAGCAAGTTAGACTTCTAAGAACACTCAATGGAGTACAACGATCCACTTTGAAGCTTTGGAATTGCTCAACTCTCTCCATAGACCTGCTTTTCACCTTTTTGTGCAATTTGAAAGATAACTTCGTCTATTCACATCTTTATCTAATGAAACGTTGTACGAATTCTAAACTAGCAAGTTAGACTTCTTAGAACACTCAATGGAGTACAACGAACCACTTTGAAGCTTTGGAATTGCTCAACTCTCTCCGTAGACGTGCTTTTCACCTTTTTGTGCAATTTGAAAGATAACTTGGTCTATTCACATCTTTATCTAATGAAACATTGTACGAAAGCAAAACTAGCAAGTTAGACTTCTAAGAAAACTCAATGGAGTACAACGAACCACTTTGAAGCTTTGGAATTGCTCAACTCTCTCCGTAGACGTGCTTTTCACCTTTTTGTGCAATTTGAAAGATAACTTGGTCTATTCACATCTTTATCTAATGAAACGTTGTACGAAAGCAAAACTAGCAAGTTAGACTTCTAAGAACACTCAATGGAGTACAACGGTCCACTTTGAAGCTTTGGAAATTGCTCAACTCTCTCCGTAGACGTGCTTTTCACCTTTTTGTGCAATTTGAAAGATAGCTTGGTCTATTCACATCTTTATCTAATGAAACGTTGTACGAAAGCAAAACTAGCAAGTTAGACTTCTAAGAACACTCAATGGAGTACAACGGTTCACTTTGAAGCTTTGGAATTGCTCAACTCTCTCCATAGACGTGCTTTTCACCTTTTTGTGCAATTTGAAAGATAACTTGGTCTATTCACATCTTTATCTATTGAAACGTTGTACGAAAGCTAAACTAGCAAGTTAGACTTCTAAGAACACTCAATGGAGTACGACGGTCCACTTTGAGGCTTTGGAATTGCTCAACTCTCTCCATAGACGTGCTTTTCACGTTTTTGCGCAGTTTAAAACATAACTTGGTCAATTCGCATCTTTGGCTTACGAAACCTTGTACAAAAGCTAAATTAACAAGTTAGACTACTAAGAACACTAAATGGAGTGCAACGGTCCACTTTGAAGCTTTGGAATTGCTCAACTCTCTCCATAGACGTGTTTTTCACGTTTTCGTGCACTTTAAAACATAACTTGGTCAATTCGCATCTTTGGCTTACAAAATAAAGGGGGAGAAATATACTTTGAACTTTAAAGTTTGGTATGCATGGGTTAAGGGGGAGGAACTTGAATGTCATATTGTATAGACCTTGCCTATTGATACTTTACTTGTCTTGAATTGCAATTCCCTTGTGTTTATTGAAACATATGCTTATAGGAAGTTTATTTGTGTGAAGCATAATGTGAGGGGGAGAGTTTCTCATGTGAATTAAAGAAAATAGCTCAAAGTTACATAAGTTATTTTGTAATCATCAAAAGGGGGAGAATGTTGAATATATGTTTGAGTGATTACAACGGCATGTTTTGATTGAACTTTAATCTATTGACTGTATTGAGAAACCTAGGTGCATATGCCTACTTGATTAGTTTAGGAATTCAAGACTTATATTAAACTAGTTCAATTGTGCTTATTTGATGATTTGATTATTGAAACTAACGTGGACTAATTGCAAGAAATCCTAAAAGGATTTACGTAGCATGTCTTGAGTATGATTTGTGTGTAGGGTGACCAAAACGTAAATTGGTCCTAATGTCATCCTTGACCAACATTAGTGAAGGCTTAATCAATGTCAAACATGATTAAGAAAGTCAATTTCGTGGTCAACATAAGTCAAGTGTTGCCAAAGATGTCTTGGAGCTTAATTGGGATCAATTGAAGTAAAATTAACTTTCTAGTCAAAGTCAGAATCGACGGACGTGACGTGGCAGCTGACATGGCATTGTTGACATGGCATTGATGACATGGCAAAGAAGACAAGTTAACCATAGTTACATCTTAACTAGAAGACTTGGAGCCAAAAGAGAAGAGAAGGAAAAGTTAATTTGAAAGAAGGAGACAAGAGGTACAACAAGTCTTATGACAAGTTTTTCTCTTCACATGTGTGGGAAGCTTTATTTCAAAACCATTTCTCTTTCCCTCCAAGACACTCCACATCCAATGGATCATATTCTCTCTACATCAAAATCACATTTTAATCCAATGGCCAAAGATTCAAGCTTTATTCTTCTCTCTCCTACTTTACATCCTATGGCCAAATTGAATCTTCATTTGATCCAAAGGCCATCATTTATTCCACCTAAGAGACAAACTTTTCTCAAGTCAATTGTTGTATCTTTCAAGATGCCTCTAAATTCTATATCCATCCAAAAGCCATGATTTACTCCACCTAAAAGACAAACTTTTCTCAAGTCAATTGTTGTATCTTTCAAGGTGGCCTCTAAAGTCTATATCCATCCAAAAACCATTATTTCTTCCTACCAAAAAAGACTTGTTGTAATCATTTTCACACTTCTCTAAGCCTTCTAACGTCTATAATGATCCAACGGTCCATATCTTTCATATCAATCCAATGGCCCTCATTTCATGAGCTTACACTCCACAATTTTCTATAAAAACTAACTCTTTGTCTATGGTGCATATACTTGGCCGAAAATTACACTCTCTCTCTCTAGTGTTCTTCATCTTCATTCTTTCACTCATTCATTCCTTGATTACATACTTGATTTTGAAGAGAGATCATACACACTAGCCAAGTAAAGCTTTATTGTTACTCTTGAGCCTTTCTTACTTGATTCTTATCATTTCCTCAAGAGCCATTTTCTTACTTGAACAATCTGATTTCCAGAACATAAATTGAGCCTAAACACTTCCATATCTAGCTACTAAAGAGCCAGCCTTTGAGCCTAAACTTATCTCATACCCGGTTATTCTTAGAGCCATTTTTGAGCTTGTATTTTGTTGATTAAGTTAGTGTGGTGAGCTACAAACCACACGGTGTGTAGAGTTTGGTGTGGTGAGCTATAAACCACACGGTGTGTAAAGTTTGGTGTTTGAGCTACAAAAACACTGGTTGTATGAGTTCCGCTTGACTCGGTTGAACAAGCTATAGTGGAGTGTTTGAAATTCCCAAGTGGGACTTGGGGAGTGGAGTAGGCTTGGGTTAAGCCGAACCACTATAAATCTCTTGCCTCTTTTACTTTCCAGCAATTTCAATTAGCATTGCATTCTCATATCATACATACTTGAAATTGATCATTTAGGTTGCTAGAGTCAAGCTTGTTCAATTAATTGTCAAATCTGATTTTGTGCCCTAATTACATTTGTTTTACAAGTGACATATACATACTTGATCATCTTGCTTGGTTCTTGATCTTAAAGTTATCTATCTTGCTTATATCAATTGTCCTTGACTTGCTTGAGCTTATTTGATTGCTTTGTGCTCAAATCTGCCATTAGGAGACCATACAATCATATTAGGATTTTATATGTGATTTGCTCGAATTGATTGTTCTACTTGATTTATATACATCTACACTAGTACTCAATTTGGTATTTAGCTTCCGCTTAGGGTGAAACAAAAAAAAAGGTGACCTAGTCTAAAATTGACTAAGGACACAATTCACCCCCCCTCTTGTGGTGCCATCCGATCCAACAAGTGGTATCGGAGCTTGTGTTCCCTTGCATATAGAAGTAATTTTCTTGTGCATTATTAGTGATTTATATGATGGCATCTACTAGTGGTAGACATGATCATGTGTTAGAGGGTCAATCTAGTGGTAGACCTCCATTCTTTAATGGAGAAGACTATGACCATTGGAAAATGAGAATGAAACTTTATTTCATGTCTCTTGATATTGATTTGTGGTATGTCATAGAGGATGGACCTTATGAGCCTACCATCACCACCAAGATCGGTGATGTCGAAAAAGAGATTTCAAAACCTAGGGATAAATGGGATGATAATGATAAGAAAAAGATTTCTTTGAATGCTAAAGCTATGTCTATTTTATTTAATGCATTGAATTCAATTGAAGCTAAACATATTTCTACATGCATTTCGGCTCAAGATATGTGGACTAGGTTAGAGATGAAGCATGAGGGAACTAATCAAGTAAAGGAGTCTAAGATTAACATGCTCATGCATTCATATGAATTGTTCACTATGTTTCCACATGAGTCTATTACCGATATGGATATTAGACTAACCAAAATTCTGAATTCCTCTTGAATCTTTAGGGAAGACATTCTCCAATCAAGAAAGGTGCAAAAGTACTTGAGAAGTCTTCCGGAAGCATGGGATGCCAAAGTGACTGCCATCCAAGAAGCTAAAGATCTCAAAATTTTGAAGTTGGATGAGCTTGTAGGATCACTTCTGGTATATGAGACAAACTTGAAGGCAAGAGAAGCTCAAAAAGAGGACACCAAAAAGAAGAGCATTGCTTTTGCCTCCAAAGGTGGATAGTGGAGATGATTTGAGTGATGAGGAAGTAAGCCTTAATGACAAGGAGGTTCAAGAGATACTTGATAAACAAGAAGAAACAAGGTGGTAGACCTTTTGGCCACTCAAAGAGGGACAACTTCAAATCTGGTCGTGGGGATCAAAGCGACTCCAAAGGGAACCATGAGGAGCAAGACAAAGATTTGAGGTGCTTTGAGTGTGGCAAGAAGGGGCACATGAAGTATGAGTGTCCAAAGAAGAAAGATAAGAGCAAGGAGCAATCCAAGAGAGCCTTCAAAGCTACTTGGAGTTGATTCGGACTCCGAAAGCTCTTCAAGTGAGGATGAGTTTGCTAGATTTTGCTTGATGGCCAAAGGAAACTCATCCGATCCGGATGAGGAGGTAAATTCTTTTGATAATGATGATGATGATGTGTCTATTGATGATTTGCTTTCCTTACTTAATGACATGAATGATAAGAATAGGAAAATGCATAAGGAAAAGAAACAATTGAAAAATGAGATTGATTGTTTAAATGCTAAGGTAGAAGAGCATGAAAAGACCATTGATGATCTCAATGCTAAATGTGATGAAAAGTGCGATATGCTTGCTGCCATGTGTGCTAATAACATGTCTAAGTGTGATCATGAACCTTTGATTGAAGATTTGCAATTTAAACTTAGTACCTTGCAAGAAGAGTATGATGATTTGAAATTGATTGCTATTGTGCCTAATGAGAACCAAGAGTCACACGATGACTCTATTGTTCAAAATGAATTAGACGCTTTGAAATTGAGATATGAGGATCTAGAGAAATCTTTCTCGAAGTTTAGTGTGGGATCTTCTAGACTTGATTCACTCTTATCATGCCTTAGACAATCTTTGGACAAATCGGGTTTAGGTTATGTTGGTGATGATGTAAAATTGAAGAAATGTGATATGCATGATATTTCTACATCTTTCGTATCACATGGATATTTGCATTCCTGAATGACATGAAGGAGGATTGTTTTCCAAAGAAAATGATTTTTTCACCTCCTAACTACAATGCTTTGAATGATATACATGCTAGTACTTCGAAATCACATCATGAACATGTATCATTTGTCCAATCCGTGAGACATAGGCCTATTCTCATTAGGGGTGTGCCAAATCAGCCTTGGAAGAATGATATCAATTCTGGTCCAAGAGACCATAGGGTTTCCTAAGAAATTAGGGCAACCCATAAGGTATTCTAGGGCTCCTAGAGCTCCACAAGGCTCTATGTATGCTAGCACTTCATTTCATTCTTCAAATGATGCATATATGCATAACTTGAATGCCAAAGTTTTTCCAAAGTTTCAATATGTGTTTGGCAAGAAAGTTAAGCAAATGTGGGTTCCAAAGGGAACCAAGATTCTTGATGCTAACCTCCTAGGACCCAAAAGAAATTGGGTACCTAAAGCGAATTGAACTAATGTAGGTGTTCTTGAAAATCAAAAGTTCTAAGGCTTCCAAGTGGTACTTGGATAGTGGTTGCTCAAGACACATGACCGGGAACTCAAGTTCTTTTTCTTCTCTCAAGAAGTTCTCTAATGGTGGTCATGTGACTTTTGGTGACAACAAGAAGGGTAGGATCCTTGGTCAAGGATCCATAGGTGATGTATCCTCTTTCTCTATCTCTAATGTGCAATTAGTTGATGGATTATCTTTTAACCTTCTTAGTATTTCCCAATTGTGTGATGGTGGCTTGCGCATATGTTTTGATGATTCAAAGTGTGAGTTTTTAAATGCCATGAATGAATGTGTGCTTGTAGGAAAAGAGATGGTAATGTGTATTCTATTAATTGAAAGACTTGAATGATTGCAAACTTAAATGCTTGATTTCCAATGTTAGTGATGTGAATATATGGCATAGAAGATTAGGACATATAGGAATTTCTACAATTGAAAAATTGGTTAGAAATAATCTTGTTAGAGGCATGCCTTCTTTGAACTTTGACATGTATGATGCTTGTGAGCCATGCATTAGAGGAAAACACACTAGGGAGTCTTTCAAGTCTAAAAACCAGATTTCAACTACTAGGGTTTTAGAACTTTTGCATCTTGATTTGTTTGGTCCAAGTAGAGTTAAAAGTGTAGGTGGTAGATCCTATGCCTTTGTAATTGTTGATGATTATTCTAGATATACTTGGGTGATTTTCCTTGCACATAAACATGAGACCATTCATGAGTTTTCAAAACTAATCAAGAGGCTTCAAAATGAAAAGAACATAAGCATTAGCAAGATTAGGAGTGATCATGGAGGAGAATTTGATAATCATGCATTTATTGATCTATGTGATGAATATGGCATTAGACATGATTTCTCTTCACCTAGGACACCCCAACAAAATGGGGTGGTAGAAAGGAAAAATAGAACTTTACAAGAAATTGCTAGGACTATGCTTTGTGAACATGATTTGCCTAAGTTTTTGTGGGCCGAGGCCATTAATTGTGCATGCTATGTTACAAATAGGTTATCTATTAGAAAGAAGATAAATAAGACACCTTATGAGATTTGGAATGATAGAAAACCTAAGGTTGACTACTTTAGAGTTTTTGGTTGCAAATGTTATGTACTAAACACTAAGGATGACTTAGATAAATTTGATGCAAAATCTACTCCTTGTGTATTTGTTGGCTATGCTTTAACTTCTAGAGCTTATAGAGTTTACAATCCAAAGTCTAGGAGAATAGAAGAGTCCATTCATGTTAAATTTATTGAAACTCTTGCATTTGACCCTTTGCTTGAGAATGATGACATTGAGTTAGGTTTGGAGAAGTTGAGCTTAAAAGATGATAAAGATGACTCTCCTACACCTAAAGATGATGGACCAAGCAAAGAGGGAGGAAATGAGCACGAGGAGACACAAAATAGTGATGCACCCGTGGGCTTGGAAGAAAGTGAGGTTGCACCCGTGGCCTCCAATAGTGAAACTACAGCTCCTACATCATGGCTGCAAGTGAAGGACAAACACAAGCATCCCAAACAACTCATAATTGGCGATTTGCATCAAGGGGTAAGGACTCGTAGATCTCACTTAGCTCCTAATGATAATGATATGCATGCTAATGTGGTAGATAATGTGACTGCAAATTTAATGAATACTGCTTTAATTGTTGATGTGCATGGTTCTTATGCCTTAATTTCTCAAATAGAACCTAGAAACATTGATGATGCTTTGCTTGATGATAAATGGATTATTGCTATGCAAGATGAGTTGAATCAATTCACTAGGAATGAAGTTTGGCATTTAGTTCCAAGACCTAAGACCAAACCATAATTGGAACTAAATGGGTGTTTAAGAACAAAATGAATGAAGATGGTGAAGTTATTAGAAACAAGGCTAGGTTGGTTGCACAAGGGTACAACCAAGAAGAAGGGGATTGACTATGAAGAAACATTTGCCCCCGTAGCTAGGTTAGAAGCTATTAGGTTGCTTATTGGCATTTGCATGTTTCAAAGGTTTTAAACTTTATCAAATGGATGTCAAAAGTGCATTTTTGAATGGTTTATCAATGAGAATGTGTATGTAAAGCAACCACCCGGATTTGAAGATCCTAACTTTCCAAACCATGTTTATAAATTGACAAAAGCCTTGTATGGTTTGAAACAAGCACCTAGGGCATGGTATGATAGACTTTCCTCATTCTTAATTCAAAATGGTTTTAAAAGAGGAAGAATTGATAGCACTTTGTTCTTAAAGGAAAAGGGTCATGACATGCTTATTGTTCCAAATATATGTAGATGACATTATATTTGGTGCTACTAATGAGGCTATGTGCAAAGAATTTGAGTTGTGCATGAAAAGTGAATTTGAGATGTCTATGATGGGTGAACTTACATTCTTTTTAGGACTACAAGTTAAACAAACTAAGGGAGGTATACATATTAGTCAAACTAAATATATTCATGATATGCTTAGAAAGTTTGGTTTTGATTCCTTGAACCCTTCTCCTACTCCTATGAGTGTGTCAACTAAACTTGAAAAAGATGAAGATGGACAACCTTATGATTCTAAAATGTATAGGTCCATGATTGGTTCACTTTTGTATTTGACCTCTAGTAGACCCGACATTATGTTTAGTGTATGCATGTGTGCTAGATTTCAAAGTCAGCCTATGCATTCTCATTTCCTAGCGGTTAAGAGAATATTTAGGTATCTTAGGCATACATCAACCTCTTGGCTTATGGTATGACAAAAATTCATTGTTTGATTTACATGCATATAGTGATGCCGACTTTGCTGGATGTAAGATAAATAGGAAGAGTACTTCGGGTACATGCCAATTCCTAGGGAGTATGCTTATCTCTCTTGGTTCTCCAAGAAACAACCTTGTGTTGCCCTATCTACCACCGAAGCCGAATATATGGCTATAGGGAGTTGTTGTGCTCAACTCTTATGGATTAGACAACAACTAAATGATTTTGGACTTAAATTAAAAGATATTCCTATATATTGTGATAATACTAGTGCCATTAGCCTTTCTAAAAATCCGGTGCATCATTCTAAGGCTAAACATATTGAAATTAGGCATCATTTTATTAGAGATCATGTGACTCAAGGGACAATTAAATTAGAGTATGTGGACACAATGAACCAACTTGCGGACATACTAACTAAACCTCTAAACCAAGAGAGATTTGAATTTTTAAGAGGTAATCTAGGCATGAGAATGAGTCCTTAATATGTGTATGAATGTTTATGCATTGCTTATATTGAACACCTTTTGGATGCATTTACAAAATAAAGGGGGAGAAAATATACTTTGAACTTTAAAGTTTGGTATGCATGGGTTAAGGGGGAGGAACTTGAATGTCATATTGTATAGACCTTGCCTATTGATACTTTACTTGTCTTGAATTGCAATTCCCTTGTGTTTATTGAAACATATGCTTATAGGAAGTTTATTTGTGTGAAGCATAATGTGAGGGGGGAGAGTTTCTCATGTGAATTAAAGAAAATAGCTCAAAGTTACATAAGTTATTTTGTAATCATCAAAAGGGGGAGAATGTTGAATATATGTTTGAGTGATTACAACGGCATGTTTTGATTGAACTTTAATCTATTGACTGTATTGAGAAACCTAGGTGCATATGCCTACTTGATTAGTTTAGGAATTCAAGACTTATATTAAACTAGTTCAATTGTGCTTATTTGATGATTTGATTATTGAACTAACGTGGACTAATTGCAAGAAATCCTAAAAGGATTTACGTAGCATGTCTTGAGTATGATTTGTGTGTAGGGTGACCAAAACGTAAATTGGTCCTAATGTCATCCTTGACCAACATTAGTGAAGGCTTAATCAATGTCAAACATGATTAAGAAAGTCAATTTCGTGGTCAACATAAGTCAAGTGTTGCCAAAGATGTCTTGGAGCTTAATTGGGATCAATTGAAGTAAAATTAACTTTCTAGTCAAAGTCAGAATCGACGGACGTGACGTGGCAGCTGACATGGCATTGTTGACATGGCATTGATGACATGGCAAAGAAGACAAGTTAACCATAGTTACATCTTAACTAGAAGACTTGGAGCCAAAAGAGAAGAGAAGGAAAAGTTAATTTGAAAGAAGGAGACAAGAGGTACAACCAAGTCTTATGACAAGTTTTTCTCTTCACATGTGTGGGAAGCTTTATTTCAAAACCATTTCTCTTTCCCTCCAAGACACTCCACATCCAATGGATCATATTCTCTCTACATCAAAATCACATTTTAATCCAATGGCCAAAGATTCAAGCTTTATTCTTCTCTCTCCTACTTTACATCCTATGGCCAAAATTGAATCTTCATTTGATCCAAAGGCCATCATTTATTCCACCTAAGAGACAAACTTTTCTCAAGTCAATTGTTGTATCTTTCAAGATGCCTCTAAATTCTATATCCATCCAAAAGCCATGATTTACTCCACCTAAAAGACAAACTTTTCTCAAGTCAATTGTTGTATCTTTCAAGGTGGCCTCTAAAGTCTATATCCATCCAAAAACCATTATTTCTTCCTACCAAAAAGACTTGTGTGTAATCATTTTCACACTTCTCTAAGCCTTCTAACGTCTATAATGATCCAACGGTCCATATCTTTCATATCAATCCAATGGCCCCTCATTTCATGAGCTTACACTCCACAATTTTCTATAAAAACTAACTCTTTGTCTATGGTGCATATACTTGGCCGAAAATTACACTCTCTCTCTCTAGTGTTCTTCATCTTCTAAGCTTTCATTCTTTCACTCATTCATTCCTTGATTACATACTTGATTTTGAAGAGAGATCATACACACTAGCCAAGTAAAGCTTTATTGTTACTCTTGAGCCTTTCTTACTTGATTCTTATCATTTCCTCAAGAGCCATTTTCTTACTTGAAACAATCTGATTTCCAGAACATAAATTGAGCCTAAACACTTCCATATCTAGCTACTAAAGAGCCAGCCTTTGAGCCTAAACTTATCTCATACCCGGTTATTCCTTAGAGCCATTTTGAGGCTTGTATTTTGTTGATTAAGTTAGTGTGGTGAGCAGCTACAAACCACACGGTGTGTAGAGTTTGGTGTGGTGAGCTATAAACCACACGGTGTGTAAAGTTTGGTGTTTGAGCTACAAAAACACTGGTTGTATGAGTTCCGCTTGACTCGGTTGAACAAGCTATAGTGGAGTGTTTGAAATTCCCAAGTGGGACTTGGGGAGTGGAGTAGGCTTGGGTTAAGCCGAACCACTATAAATCTCTTGCCTCTTTTACTTTCCAGCAATTTCAATTAGCATTGCATTCTCATATCATACATACTTGAAATTGATCATTTAGGTTGCTAGAGTCAAGCTTGTTCAATTAATTGTCCAAATCTGATTTTGTGCCCTAATTACATTTGTTTTACAAGTGACATATACATACTTGATCATCTTGCTTGGTTCTTGATCTTAAAGTTATCTATCTTGCTTATATCAATTGTCCTTGACTTGCATGAGCTTATTTGATTGCTTTGTGCTCAAATCTGCCATTAGGAGACCATACAATCATATTAGGATTTTATATGTGATTTGCTCGAATTGATTGTTCTACTTGATTTATATACATCTACACTAGTACTCAATTTGGTATTTAGCTTCCGCTTAGGGTGAAACTAAAAAAAAAGGTGACCTAGTCTAAAATTGACTAAGGACACAATTCACCCCGCTCTTGTGGTGCCATCCGATCCAACATTTGAGGCTTTGGAATTGCTCAACTCTCTCCATAGACGTGCTTTTCACGTTTTTGCGCAGTTTAAAACATAACTTGGTCAATTCGCATCTTTGGCTTACGAAACCTTGTACGAAAGCTAAATTAAGAAGTTAGACTACTAAGAACATTAAATGGAGTGCAACGGTCCACTTTGAAGCTTTGGAATTGCTCAACTCTCTCCATATACGTGTTTTTCACGTTTTTGTGCACTTTAAAACATAACTTGGTCAATTCGCATTTTTGGCTTACGAAACCTTGCACGAAAGATAAATTAGCAAGTTAGACTACTAAGAACACTAAATGGAGGGCAACAGTACACTCTGAAGCATTGAAATTGCTCAACTCCCTCCATAGACGGGCTTTCCACCTTTTTGTGCAATTTGAAAGATAACTTGGTCTATTCGCGTCCTTATCTAACGAAACGTTATACGAAAGCTTAAACTAGCAAGTTTAGACTTCTAAGAACACTCAATGCCAGTACAACAATCCACTTTGAAGCTTTGGAATTGCTCAACTCTCTCCATAGACGTGCTTTTTCACCTTTTTGTGCAATTTGAAAGATAACTTGGTCTATTCACATCTTTATCTAATGAAACATTGTACGAAAGCCTAACTAGCAAGTTAGACTTCTAAGAACACTCAATGGACTACAACGAACCACTTTGAAGCATTGAAATAGCTCAACTCTCTCCGTAGACGTGCTTTTCGCCTTTTTGTGCAATTTGAAAGATAACTTGGTCTATTCACATCTTTATCTAATAAAACGTTGTACGAAAACAAAACTAGCAAGTTAGGCTTCTAAGAACACTCAATGCAGTACAATGGTCCACTTTGAAGCCTTGGAAATGCTCAACTCTCTCCGTAGACGTGCTTTTCACCTTTTTCTGTAATTTGAAAGATAACTTGGTCTATTCACATCTTTATCTAATGAAACGTTGTACGAACGCAAAACTAGCAAGTTAGACTTCTAAGAACACTCAATGGAGTACAACGGTCCAATTTGAAGCTTTGGAATTTGCTCAACTCTCTCCATAGACGTGCTTTTCACCTTTTTGTGCAATTTGAAAGATAACTTGGTCTATTCACATCTTTATCTAATGAAAGGTTGTACGAAAGCTAAACTAGCAAGTTAGACTTCTAAGAAACACTCAATGGAGTACAACGATCCACTTTGAAGCTTTGGAATTGCTCAACTCTCTCCATAGACGTGCTTTTCACCTTTTTGTGCAATTTGAAAGATAACTTGGTCTATTCACATCTTTATCTAATGAAACGTTGTACGAATTCTAAACTAGCAAGTTAGACTTCTTAGAACACTCAATGGAGTACAACGAACCACTTTGAAGCTTTGGAATTGCTCAACTCTCTCCGTAGACGTGCTTTTCACCTTTTTGTGCAATTTGAAAGATAACTTGGTCTATTCACATCTTTATCTAATGAAACGTTGTACGGAAGCAAAACTAGCAGGTTAGACTTCTAAGAACACTCAATGGAGTACAACGGTCCACTTTGAAGCTTTGGAATTGCTCAACTCTCTCCGTAGACGTGCTTTTCCCCTTTTTGTGCAATTTGAAAGATAACTTGGTCTATTCACATCTTTATCCAATGAAACGTTGTACGAAAGCAAAACTAGCGAGTTAGACTTCTAAGAACACTCAATGGAGTACAACGGTCCACTTTGAAGCTTTGGAATAGCTCAACTCTCTTCATAGACGTGCTTTTCACCTTTTTGTGCAATTTGAAAGATAACGTGGTCTATTCACATCTTTATCTAATGAAACGTTGTACAAAAGCTAAACTAGCAAGTTAGACTTCTAAGAACACTCAATGGAGTACAACGGTCCACTTTGAGGCTTTGGAATTGCTCAACTCTCTCCATCGACGTGCTTTTCATGTTTTTGCGCAGTTTAAAACATAACTTGGTCAATTCGCATCTTTGGCTTGCGAAACCTTGTACAAAAGCTAAATTAACAAGTTAGACTACTAAGAACACTAAATGGAGTGCAACGGTCCACTTTGAAGCTTTGGAATTGCTCAACTCTCTCCATAGACGTGCTTTTCACCTTTTTGTGCAATTTGAAAGATAACTTGGTCTATTCACATCTTTATCTAATAAAACATTGTACGAAAGCAAAACTAGCAAGTTAGACTTCTAAGAACACTCAATGGAGTACAACGAACAACTTTGAAGCTTTGGAATTGCTCAACTCTCTCCGTAGACGTGCTTTTCACCTTTTTGTGCAATTTGAAAGATAACTTGGTCTATTCACATCTTTATCTAATGAAACGTTGTACGGAAGCAAAACTAGCAGGTTAGACTTCTAAGAACACTCAATGGAGTACAACGGTCCACTTTGAAGCTTTGGAATTGCTCAACTCTCTCCGTAGACGTGCTTTTCCCCTTTTTGTGCAATTTGAAAGATAACTTGGTCTATTCACATCTTTATCCAATGAAACGTTGTACGAAAGCAAAACTAGCGAGTTAGACTTCTAAGAACACTCAATGGAGTACAACGGTCCACTTTGAAGCTTTGGAATAGCTCAACTCTCTTCATAGACGTGCTTTTCACCTTTTTGTGCAATTTGAAAGATAACGTGGTCTATTCACATCTTTATCTAATGAAACGTTGTACAAAAGCTAAACTAGCAAGTTAGACTTCTAAGAACACTCAAGGAGTACAACGGTCCACTTTGAGGCTTTGGAATTGCTCAACTCTCTCCATCGACGTGCTTTTCATGTTTTTGCGCAGTTTAAAACATAACTTGGTCAATTCGCATCTTTGGCTTGCGAAACCTTGTACAAAAGCTAAATTAACAAGTTAGACTACTAAGAACACTAAATGGAGTGCAACGGTCCACTTTGAAGCTTTGGAATTGCTCAACTCTCTCCATAGACGTGCTTTTCACCTTTTTGTGCAATTTGAAAGATAACTTGGTGTATTCACATCTTTATCTAATGAAACATTGTACGAAAGCAAAACTAGCAAGTTAGACTTCTAAGACACTCAATGGAGTACAACGTGTAGGACCTAGGCGACACAAGAGGGGGGGGGTGAATTGTGTCCCCAAATTCCAACTGGGAATCCCCTTACTTTTAAACAGAAAATAGACCACAAAAACAAAGACACAAAGTACAGAAGTTGGTCTTTACTAGTATATGCCCTAACCGGTTCAAATCAATTTCAGTTTCAGATGCAATATCTTAATCCAAAATGATAGGGCAAGTAGAACACAACTATATAAGATGTATATAAACGAATATATATGATATAAGATGCTAGGATTCAAGTAATCAACACACTAATTCAGAATTTCATAAAGTAGGTTAAGGGGCTGAAATATCAATATTAAGAACAATATATTTAGATGTGAACCGAAAATCAAGCTTTAACTCTAAACCATCAACCAACTGAAATTAGAGCATAATAAGTACCAGATTATGAAAACAGTTCAGAATATCAATATTAGAATGCTTAGAAAAGTTTTGACCAATATAAACACAAAATGGGCAGATTTGATTTTGCAAGTATTGAGTAGAGAAATGAACTTTCAAATTCAAGTCACCCAAAATTATCACAAGATAATCGAATGATTCAAGAATTATGAATGGCAGTATTGAACAAGTAAATAATCAAAGCATGCAAAACAATAAACAAGCAAAAAGTAAAGCACACGATGATTTATAGTAGTTCGGAGCACCCTCCTACGTCTACTACCTAAGCACCCTTGCTTAGGATTTTCAAATCCACTAGGATAAATAGTTTCCTCAAGAAACCAACAACTCACAGAGGGTTTTTACAAGTCACCCTTAAACTTTTTACAACCTCACAAGGTAAGGGATACAATTTTAGGCTCTAGGTTCCACTCCAGTGTTTAACCAACAAGGTTTGAGGGAACTCTCACAAATTTGACAAAGACTCACAGGTAGGATTGAAATATAAAGTGTCGGAGAGCTTTTTAGTAACAAACAATATAATGCTTGTAGAACTAGACTTGGAAGACTTGGCCTTTTGCTGGAGAGAAAGAGAGCTTGAGAGAATAGGCTATGTAGCCTTGTAGCAAGTCTTGTGTCTTCTCCTCTTGTATGGATGGCTATTTAATAGGAAAGCCAAGTAGAGATAGTTGAGAGCATCCCTTGATCTTCTCATCTTCACTTGAACTTTGAATTTGAATGTAGTTTTTTTGAAAACAAACTGATATTCTCCTTTATAGTGCAACAGCCTCTCTTTGAACAATTATGCCAACAAACTTGATTTCCTCCATTCAAATGTATCAATCTCTTGTCTTTGAATGTAGACAACATACTTGGCCATGTTCACCCAAGATTTCGTCCATTTAAGTCTCTTGTTGAAGAAATGCAACCACTTGATCATAACAGCTCCATTTTGACTTGAATGAGATCTTTACCAACATGACTTTTGAAATTGGCTTCATCTTCTTTCAAAATTTCAGCCAATCAAAGCTCCTTTGAAGATATCTCCTCAGCTTCAACTTTGAAAATTTGATTTCAAGGGCTTGAATCTCTCTCTTGGTTATCTCCTCATAAGTTGCAACAAACTTTGATTTTGATCTTCAAAAAATACAGCAACACATCTTGAACCTTGCCACATTCTTGTTCTTGTACACTAAATTTCGAAAATCATGCAACAACCTTGACTTGATTTTGAATTTCGAATTTCAAATCTCCAACTTTGAATTTCGAATCCTCTCTTTAAATTTTGAATGTAGTTTGTTGAAATCTCCACCAAATACTCCTCCATAAAGTGCTTGTCTGAAATTGACACAGCTTGTCCTAATTGGACACACCTTGTCTGAAATGAACATTTTCAACAATTCACCTTCTAGTGGATTTGCAAGAGTGCTTAGGATTTTCATAGCTTGTCCTAAGTCTTACAAGACTATTCTTGGACAGCCGGATTACTACAACTCTTGTCTTAACCTGAAAAACCTTAAGATATGCTTGTAAGCTCATTTGAGCTTCATGCTTGAACCATAGGTTAGTTGAGTTCAAATAATCATTCAAATAATCAAAATTTGAGCATATAACATCATAATATATATGGACTTATGTACATATAAGTTTCCAGCTCAAACAAATATCATTTAGTCACATAAGCACTCAATTAAGACAATATAAACATAATTTTCGGATATGAACTAGGGCACAGCTTTTCAGCTACTAAACGGCGGAATTTGTTATTCATTCCTTCATGCAAATGTTCCTTATGATGTAATTAATGTCTCTGTAAAAATTCAGCCTCATTTAGATGTTATTTTGATATAAAAACGATCGTTGAGTTCACAACTAGTTTTAAAAACACTTGAATGAAAAACCAATTAAGAGAAGTCTCAAATTCAATCAATTTACATCAAATTCATCACAAAGATCATGTAATCAAATAGCATAGCATGATACAATCATCAAAACAAAAAATATAGGGACCTTTGGTCCAACACAACGATCCACTTTGAAGCTTTGGAATTGCTCAACTCTCTCCATAGACCGTGCTTTTCATCTTTTTGTGTAATTTGAAAGATAACTTGGTCTATTCACATCTTTATCTAATGAAACGTTGTACGAATTCTAAACTAGCAAGTTAGACTTCTTAGAACACTCAATGGAGTACAACGAACCACTTTGAAGCTTTGGAATTGCTCAACTCTCTCCGTAGACGTGCTTTTCACCTTTTTGGTGCAATTTGAAAGATAACTTGGTCTATTCACATCTTTATCTAATGAAACGTTGTACGAAAGCAAAACTAGCAGTTAGACTTCTAAGAACACTCAATGGAGTACAACGGTCCACTTTGAAGCTTTGGAATTGCTCAACTCTCTCCATAGACGTGCTTTTCACCTTTTTGTGCAATTTGAAAGATAACTTGGTCTATTCACATCTTTATCTAATGAAACGTTGTACGAAAGAAAAACTAGCAAGTTAGACTTCTAAGAACACTCAATGGAGTACAACGGTCCACTTTGAAGCTTTGGAATGCTCAACTCTCTCATAGACGTGCTTTTCACCTTTTTGTGCAATTTGAAAGATAACTTGGTCTATTCACATCTTTATCTAATGAAACGTTGTACGAAAGCTAAACTAGCAAGTTAGACTTCTAAGAACACTCAATGGAGTACAACGGTCCACTTTGAAGCTTTGGAATTGCTCAACTCTCTCCATAGACGTGCTTTTCATTTTTTGTGCAATTTGAAAGATAACTTGGTCAATTCACATCTTATCTTGAAACGTTGTACGAAAGCTAAATTAAAAGTTAGACTTCTAAGAACACTCAATGGAGTACAACGGTCCACTTTGAAGCTTTGGAATTGCTCAACTCTCTCCATAGACGTGCTTTTCACCTTTTTGTGCAATTTGAAAGATAACTTGGTCTATTCACATCTTTATCTAATGAAACTTGTACGAAAGCAAAACTAGCAAGTTAGACTTCTAAGAACACTCAATGGAGTACAACGTCCACTTTGAAGCTTTGGAATTGCTCAACTCTCTCCATAGACGTGCTTTTCACCTTTTTGTGCAATTTGAAAGATAACTTGGTCTATTCACATCTTATCTAATGAAACGTTGTACGAAAGCTAAACTAGCAAGTTAGACTTCTAAGAACACTCAATGGAGTACAACGACCACTTTGAAGCTTTGGAATTGCTCAACTCTCTCCGTAGACGTGCTTTTCACCTTTTTGTGCAATTTGAAAGATAACTTGGTCTATTCACATCTTTATCTAATGAAACGTTGTACGAAAGCAAAACTAGCAAGTTAGACTTCTAAGAACACTCAATGGAGTACAACGTCCACTTTGAAGCTTTGGAATTGCTCAACTCTCTCCATAGACGTGCTTTTCACCTTTTTGTGCAATTTGAAAGATAACTTGGTCTATTCAATCTTTATCTAATGAAACGTTGTACGAAAGCAAAACTAGCAAGTTAGACTTCTAAGAACACTCAATGGAGTACAACGGTCCACTTTGAAGCTTTGGAATTGCTCAACTCTCTCCATAGACGTGCTTTTCACCTTTTTGTGCAATTTGAAAGATAACTTGGTCTATTCACATCTTTATCTAATGAAACGTTGTACGAAAGCTAAACTAGCAAGTTAGACTTTTAAGAACACTCAATGGAGTACAACGGTCCACTTTGAAGCTTTGGAATTGCTCAACTCTCTCCATAGACGTGCTTTTCATTTTTGTGCAATTTGAAAGATAACTTGGTCTATTCACATCTTTATCTAATGAAACTTGTACGAAAGCTAAACTAGCAAGTTAGACTTCTAAGAACACTCAATGGAGTACAACGGTCCACTTTGAAGCTTTGGAATTGCTCAACTCTCTCCATAGACGTGCTTTTCACCTTTTTGTGCAATTTGAAAGATAACTTGGTCTATTCACATCTTTATCTAATGAAACGTTGTACGAAAGCTAAACTAGCAAGTTAGACTTCTAAGAACACTCAATGGAGTACAACACCACTTTGAAGCTTTGGAATTGCTCAACTCTCTCCATAGACGTGCTTTTCACCTTTTTGTGCAATTTGAAAGATAACTTGGTCTATTCACATCTTTATCTAATGAAACGTTGTACGAAAGCAAAACTAGCAAGTTAGACTTCTAAGAACACTCAATGGAGTACAACGGTCCACTTTGAAGCTTTGGAATTGCTCAACTCTCTCCATAGACGTGCTTTTCACCTTTTTGTGCAATTTGAAAGATAACTTGGTCTATTCACATCTTTATCTAATGAAACGTTGTACGAAAAACTAGCAAGTTAGACTTCTAAGAACACTCAATGGAGTACAACGTCCACTTTGAAGCTTTGGAATTGCTCAACTCTCTCCATAGACGTGCTTTTCACCTTTTTGTGCAATTTGAAAGATAACTTGGTCTATTCACATCTTTATCTAATGAAACGTTGTACGAAAGCAAAACTAGCAAGTTAGACTTCTAAGAACACTCAATGGAGTACAACGGTCCACTTTGAAGCTTTGGAATTGCTCAACTCTCTCCATAGACGTGCTTTTCACCTTTTTGTGCAATTTGAAAGATAACTTGGTCTATTCACATCTTTATCTAATGAAACGTTGTACGAAAGCAAAACTAGCAAGTTAGACTTCTAAGAACACTCAATGGAGTACAACGGTCCACTTTGAAGCTTTGGAATTGCTCAACTCTCTCCATAGACGTGCTTTTCACCTTTTTGTGCAATTTGAAAGATAACTTGGTCTATTCACATCTTTATCTAATGAAACGTTGTACGAAAGCTAAACTAGCAAGTTAGACTTCTAAGAACACTCAATGGAGTACAACGGTCCACTTTGAAGCTTTGGAATTGCTCAACTCTCTCCATAGACGTGCTTTTCACCTTTTTGTGCAATTTGAAAGATAACTTGGTCTATTCACATCTTTATCTAATGAAACGTTGTACGAAAGCAAAACTAGCAAGTTAGACTTCTAAGAACACTCAATGGAGTACAACGGTCCACTTTGAAGCTTTGGAATTGCTCAACTCTCTCCATAGACGTGCTTTTCACCTTTTTGTGCAATTTGAAAGATAACTTGGTCTATTCACATCTTTATCTAATGAAACGTTGTACGAAAGCTAAACTAGCAAGTTAGACTTCTAAGAACACTCAATGGAGTACAACGTCCACTTTGAAGCTTTGGAATTGCTCAACTCTCTCCATAGACGTGCTTTTCACCTTTTTGTGCAATTTGAAAGATAACTTGGTCTATTCACATCTTTATCTAATGAAACGTTGTACGAAAGCAAAACTAGCAAGTTAGACTTCTAAGAACACTCAATGGAGTACAACGGTCCACTTTGAAGCTTTGGAATTGCTCAACTCTCTCCATAGACGTGCTTTTCACCTTTTTGTGCAATTTGAAAGATAACTTGGTCTATTCACATCTTTATCTAATGAAACGTTGTACGAAAGCAAAACTAGCAAGTTAGACTTCTAAGAACACTCAATGGAGTACAACGGTCCACTTTGAAGCTTTGGAATTGCTCAACTCTCTCCATAGACGTGCTTTTCACCTTTTTGTGCAATTTGAAAGATAACTTGGTCTATTCACATCTTTATCTAATGAAACGTTGTACGAAAGCAAAACTAGCAAGTTAGACTTCTAAGAACACTCAATGGAGTACAACGGTCCACTTTGAAGCTTTGGAATTGCTCAACTCTCTCCATAGACGTGCTTTTCACCTTTTTGTGCAATTTGAAAGATAACTTGGTCTATTCACATCTTTATCTAATGAAACGTTGTACGAAAGCTAAACTAGCAAGTTAGACTTCTAAGAACACTCAATGGAGTACAACGGTCCACTTTGAAGCTTTGGAATTGCTCAACTCTCTCCATAGACGTGCTTTTCACCTTTTTGTGCAATTTGAAAGATAACTTGGTCTATTCACATCTTATCTAATGAAACGTTGTACGAAAGCTAAACTAGCAAGTTAGACTTCTAAGAACACTCAATGGAGCAACGGTCCACTTTGAAGCTTTGGAATTGCTCAACTCTCTCCATAGACGTGCTTTTCCTTTTTGTGCAATTTGAAAGATAACTTGGTCTATTCGCATCTTATCTAACGAAACTTGTACGAAAGCTAAACTAGCAAGTTAGACTTCTAAGAACACTCAATGGAGTACAACGGTCCACTTTGAAGCTTTGGAATTGCTCAACTCTCTCCATAGACGTGCTTTTCACCTTTTTGTGCAATTTGAAAGATAACTTGGTCTATTCACATCTTTATCTAATGAAACGTTGTACGAAAGCAAAACTAGCAAGTTAGACTTCTAAGAACACTCAATGGAGTACAACGTCCACTTTGAAGCTTTGGAATTGCTCAACTCTCTCCATAGACGTGCTTTTCACCTTTTTGTGCAATTTGAAAGATAACTTGGTCTATTCACATCTTTATCTAATGAAACGTTGTACGAAAGCAAAACTAGCAAGTTAGACTTCTAAGAACACTCAATGGAGTACAACGGTCCACTTTGAAGCTTTGGAATTGCTCAACTCTCTCCATAGACGTGCTTTTCACCTTTTTGTGCAATTTGAAAGATAACTTGGTCTATTCACATCTTTATCTAATGAAACGTTGTACGAAAGCTAAACTAGCAAGTTAGACTTCTAAGAACACTCAATGGAGTACAACGATCCACTTTGAAGCTTTGGAATTGCTCAACTCTCTCCATAGACGTGCTTTTCACCTTTTTGTGCAATTTGAAAGATAACTTGGTCTATTCACATCTTTATCTAATGAAACGTTGTACGAAAGCTAAACTAGCAAGTTAGACTTCTAAGAACACTCAATGGAGTACAACGATCCACTTTGAAGCTTTGGAATTGCTCAACTCTCTCCATAGACGTGCTTTTCACCTTTTTGTGCAATTTGAAAGATAACTTGGTCTATTCACATCTTTATCTAATGAAACGTTGTACGAAAGCAAAACTAGCAAGTTAGACTTCTAAGAACACTCAATGGAGTACAACGGTCCACTTTGAAGCTTTGGAATTGCTCAACTCTCTCCATAGACGTGCTTTTCACCTTTTTGTGCAATTTGAAAGATAACTTGGTCTATTCACATCTTTATCTAATGAAACGTTGTACGAAAGCTAAACTAGCAAGTTAGACTTCTAAGAACACTCAATGGAGTACAACGGTCCACTTTGAAGCTTTGGAATTGCTCAACTCTCTCCATAGACGTGCTTTTCACCTTTTTGTGCAATTTGAAAGATAACTTGGTCTATTCACATCTTTATCTAATGAAACGTTGTACGAAAGCAAAACTAGCAAGTTAGACTTCTAAGAACACTCAATGGAGTACAACGGTCCACTTTGAAGCTTTGGAATTGCTCAACTCTCTCCATAGACGTGCTTTTCATTTTTGTGCAATTTGAAAGATAACTTGGTCTATTCACATCTTTATCTAATGAAACGTTGTACGAAAGCTAAACTAGCAAGTTAGACTTCTAAGAACACTCAATGGAGTACAACGGTCCACTTTGAAGCTTTGGAATTGCTCAACTCTCTCCATAGACGTGCTTTTCACTTTTTTGTGCAATTTGAAAGATAACTTGGTCTATTCGCATCTTTATCTAATGAAACGTTGTACGAAAGCTAAACTAGCAAGTTAGACTTCTAAGAACACTCAATGGAGTACAACGGTCCACTTTGAAGCTTTGGAATTGCTCAACTCTCTCCATAGACGTGCTTTTCACTTTTTGTGCAATTTGAAAGATAACTTGGTCTATTCACATCTTATCTAACGAAACGTTGTACGAAAGCTAAACTAGCAAGTTAGACTTCTAAGAACACTCAATGGAGCAACGGTCCACTTTGAAGCTTTGGAATTGCTCAACTCTCTCCATAGACGTGCTTTTCACCTTTTTGTGCAATTTGAAAGATAACTTGGTCTATTCGCATCTTTATCTAATGAAACGTTGTACGAAAGCTAAACTAGCAAGTTAGACTTCTAAGAACACTCAATGGAGTACAACGTCCACTTTGAAGCTTTGGAATTGCTCAACTCTCTCCATAGACGTGCTTTTCACCTTTTTGTGCAATTTGAAAGATAACTTGGTCTATTCACATCTTTATCTAATGAAACGTTGTACGAAAGCAAAACTAGCAAGTTAGACTTCTAAGAACACTCAATGGAGTACAACGGTCCACTTTGAAGCTTTGGAATTGCTCAACTCTCTCCATAGACGCTTTTCACCTTTTTGTGCAATTTGAAAGATAACTTGGTCTATTCACATCTTTATCTAATGAAACGTTGTACGAAAGCTAAACTAGCAAGTTAGACTTCTAAGAACACTCAATGGAGTACAACATCCACTTTGAAGCTTTGGAATTGCTCAACTCTCTCCATAGACGTGCTTTTCACCTTTTTGTGCAATTTGAAAGATAACTTGGTCTATTCACATCTTTATCTAATGAAACGTTGTACGAAAGCAAAACTAGCAAGTTAGACTTCTAAGAACACTCAATGGAGTACAACGTCCACTTTGAAGCTTTGGAATTGCTCAACTCTCTCCATAGACGTGCTTTTCACCTTTTTGTGCAATTTGAAAGATAACTTGGTCTATTCACATCTTTATCTAATGAAACGTTGTACGAAAGCTAAACTAGCAAGTTAGACTTCTAAGAACACTCAATGGAGTACAACGTCCACTTTGAAGCTTTGGAATTGCTCAACTCTCTCCATAGACGTGCTTTTCACCTTTTTGTGCAATTTGAAAGATAACTTGGTCTATTCACATCTTATCTAATGAAACGTTGTACGAAAGCTAAACTAGCAAGTTAGACTTCTAAGAACACTCAATGGAGTACAACGGTCCACTTTGAAGCTTTGGAATTGCTCAACTCTCTCCATAGACGTGCTTTTCACCTTTTTGTGCAATTTGAAAGATAACTTGGTCTATTCACATCTTTATCTAATGAAACGTTGTACGAAAGCAAAACTAGCAAGTTAGACTTCTAAGAACACTCAATGGAGTACAACGGTCCACTTTGAAGCTTTGGAATTGCTCAACTCTCTCCATAGACGTGCTTTTCACCTTTTTGTGCAATTTGAAAGATAACTTGGTCTATTCACATCTTTATCTAATGAAACGTTGTACGAAAGCAAAACTAGCAAGTTAGACTTCTAAGAACACTCAATGGAGTACAACGGTCCACTTTGAAGCTTTGGAATTGCTCAACTCTCTCCATAGACGTGCTTTTCACCTTTTTGTGCAATTTGAAAGATAACTTGGTCTATTCACATCTTTATCTAATGAAACGTTGTACGAAAGCTAAACTAGCAAGTTAGACTTCTAAGAACACTCAATGGAGTACAACGGTCCACTTTGAAGCTTTGGAATTGCTCAACTCTCTCCATAGACGTGCTTTTCACCTTTTTGTGCAATTTGAAAGATAACTTGGTCTATTCACATCTTATCTAACGAAACGTTGTACGAAAGCTAAACTAGCAAGTTAGACTTCTAAGAACACTCAATGGAGTACAACGGTCCACTTTGAAGCTTTGGAATTGCTCAACTCTCTCCATAGACGTGCTTTTCACCTTTTTGTGCAATTTGAAAGATAACTTGGTCTATTCACATCTTATCTAATGAAACTTGTACGAAAGCTAAACTAGCAAGTTAGACTTCTAAGAACACTCAATGAGTACAACGGTCCACTTTGAAGCTTTGGAATTGCTCAACTCTCTCCATAGACGTGCTTTTCACCTTTTTGTGCAATTTGAAAGATAACTTGGTCTATTCGCTTTATCTAATGAAACGTTGTACGAAAGCTAAACTAGCAAGTTAGACTTCTAAGAACACTCAATGGAGTACAACGGTCCACTTTGAAGCTTTGGAATTGCTCAACTCTCTCCATAGACGTGCTTTTCACCTTTTTGTGCAATTTGAAAGATAACTTGGTCTATTCACATCTTTATCTAATGAAACGTTGTACGAAAGCTAAACTAGCAAGTTAGACTTCTAAGAACACTCAATGGAGTACAACGTCCACTTTGAAGCTTTGGAATTGCTCAACTCTCTCCATAGACGTGCTTTTCACCTTTTTGTGCAATTTGAAAGATAACTTGGTCTATTCACATCTTTATCTAATGAAACGTTGTACGAAAGCTAAACTAGCAAGTTAGACTTCTAAGAACACTCAATGGAGTACAACGGTCCACTTTGAAGCTTTGGAATTGCTCAACTCTCTCCATAGACGTGCTTTTCACCTTTTTGTGCAATTTGAAAGATAACTTGGTCTATTCACATCTTATCTAATGAAACGTTGTACGAAAGCTAAACTAGCAAGTTAGACTTCTAAGAACACTCAATGGAGTACAATCCACTTTGAAGCTTTGGAATTGCTCAACTCTCTCCATAGACGTGCTTTTCACCTTTTTGTGCAATTTGAAAGATAACTTGGTCTATTCACATCTTTATCTAATGAAACGTTGTACGAAAGCAAAACTAGCAAGTTAGACTTCTAAGAACACTCAATGGAGTACAACGGTCCACTTTGAAGCTTTGGAATTGCTCAACTCTCTCCATAGACGTGCTTTTCACCTTTTTGTGCAATTTGAAAGATAACTTGGTCTATTCACATCTTTATCTAATGAAACGTTGTACGAAAGCAAAACTAGCAAGTTAGACTTCTAAGAACACTCAATGGAGTACAACGGTCCACTTTGAAGCTTTGGAATTGCTCAACTCTCTCCATAGACGTGCTTTTCACCTTTTTGTGCAATTTGAAAGATAACTTGGTCTATTCACATCTTTATCTAATGAAACGTTGTACGAAAGCTAAACTAGCAAGTTAGACTTCTAAGAACACTCAATGGAGTACAACGGTCCACTTTGAAGCTTTGGAATTGCTCAACTCTCTCCATAGACGTGCTTTTCACCTTTTTGTGCAATTTGAAAGATAACTTGGTCTATTCACATCTTATCTAATGAAACGTTGTACGAAAGCTAAACTAGCAAGTTAGACTTCTAAGAACACTCAATGGAGTACAACGGTCCACTTTGAAGCTTTGGAATTGCTCAACTCTCTCCATAGACGTGCTTTTCACCTTTTTGTGCAATTTGAAAGATAACTTGGTCTATTCGCATCTTTCTAACGAAACTTGTACGAAAGCTAAACTAGCAAGTTAGACTTCTAAGAACACTCAATGGAGCAACGTCCACTTTGAAGCTTTGGAATTGCTCAACTCTCTCCATAGACGTGCTTTTCACCTTTTTGTGCAATTTGAAAGATAACTTGGTCTATTCACATCTTTATCTAATGAAACGTTGTACGAAAGCTAAACTAGCAAGTTAGACTTCTAAGAACACTCAATGGAGTACAACGTCCACTTTGAAGCTTTGGAATTGCTCAACTCTCTCCATAGACGTGCTTTTCACCTTTTTGTGCAATTTGAAAGATAACTTGGTCTATTCACATCTTTATCTAATGAAACGTTGTACGAAAGCAAAACTAGCAAGTTAGACTTCTAAGAACACTCAATGGAGTACAACGGTCCACTTTGAAGCTTTGGAATTGCTCAACTCTCTCCATAGACGTGCTTTTCACCTTTTTGTGCAATTTGAAAGATAACTTGGTCTATTCACATCTTTATCTAATGAAACGTTGTACGAAAGCTAAACTAGCAAGTTAGACTTCTAAGAACACTCAATGGAGTACAACGTCCACTTTGAAGCTTTGGAATTGCTCAACTCTCTCCATAGACGTGCTTTTCACCTTTTTGTGCAATTTGAAAGATAACTTGGTCTATTCACATCTTTATCTAATGAAACGTTGTACGAAAGCAAAACTAGCAAGTTAGACTTCTAAGAACACTCAATGGAGTACAACGGTCCACTTTGAAGCTTTGGAATTGCTCAACTCTCTCCATAGACGTGCTTTTCACCTTTTTGTGCAATTTGAAAGATAACTTGGTCTATTCACATCTTTATCTAATGAAACGTTGTACGAAAGCAAAACTAGCAAGTTAGACTTCTAAGAACACTCAATGGAGTACAACGGTCCACTTTGAAGCTTTGGAATTGCTCAACTCTCTCCATAGACGTGCTTTTCACCTTTTTGTGCAATTTGAAAGATAACTTGGTCTATTCACATCTTTATCTAATGAAACGTTGTACGAAAGCAAAACTAGCAAGTTAGACTTCTAAGAACACTCAATGGAGTACAACGGTCCACTTTGAAGCTTTGGAATTGCTCAACTCTCTCCATAGACGTGCTTTTCACCTTTTTGTGCAATTTGAAAGATAACTTGGTCTATTCACATCTTTATCTAATGAAACGTTGTACGAAAGCTAAACTAGCAAGTTAGACTTCTAAGAACACTCAATGGAGTACAACGGTCCACTTTGAAGCTTTGGAATTGCTCAACTCTCTCCATAGACGTGCTTTTCACCTTTTTGTGCAATTTGAAAGATAACTTGGTCTATTCACATCTTTATCGAAACGTTGTACGAAAGCTAAACTAGCAAGTTAGACTTCTAAGAACACTCAATGGAGTACAACGGTCCACTTTGAAGCTTTGGAATTGCTCAACTCTCTCCATAGACGTGCTTTTCACCTTTTTGTGCAATTTGAAAGATAACTTGGTCTATTCACATCTTATCTAATGAAACGTTGTACGAAAGCTAAACTAGCAAGTTAGACTTCTAAGAACACTCAATGGAGTACAACGGTCCACTTTGAAGCTTTGGAATTGCTCAACTCTCTCCATAGACGTGCTTTTCACCTTTTTGTGCAATTTGAAAGATAACTTGGTCTATTCATCTTTATCTAATGAAACGTTGTACGAAAGCTAAACTAGCAAGTTAGACTTCTAAGAACACTCAATGGAGTACAACGTCCACTTTGAAGCTTTGGAATTGCTCAACTCTCTCCATAGACGTGCTTTTCACCTTTTTGTGCAATTTGAAAGATAACTTGGTCTATTCACATCTTTATCTAATGAAACGTTGTACGAAAGCTAAACTAGCAAGTTAGACTTCTAAGAACACTCAATGGAGTACAACGTCCACTTTGAAGCTTTGGAATTGCTCAACTCTCTCCATAGACGTGCTTTTCACCTTTTTGTGCAATTTGAAAGATAACTTGGTCTATTCACATCTTTATCTAATGAAACGTTGTACGAAAGCTAAACTAGCAAGTTAGACTTCTAAGAACACTCAATGGAGTACAACGGTCCACTTTGAAGCTTTGGAATTGCTCAACTCTCTCCATAGACGTGCTTTTCACCTTTTTGTGCAATTTGAAAGATAACTTGGTCTATTCACATCTTTATCTAATGAAACGTTGTACGAAAGCTAAACTAGCAAGTTAGACTTCTAAGAACACTCAATGGAGTACAACGGTCCACTTTGAAGCTTTGGAATTGCTCAACTCTCTCCATAGACGTGCTTTTCACCTTTTTGTGCAATTTGAAAGATAACTTGGTCTATTCACATCTTTATCTAATGAAACGTTGTACGAAAGCAAAACTAGCAAGTTAGACTTCTAAGAACACTCAATGGAGTACAACGGTCCACTTTGAAGCTTTGGAATTGCTCAACTCTCTCCATAGACGTGCTTTTCACCTTTTTGTGCAATTTGAAAGATAACTTGGTCTATTCACATCTTTATCTAATGAAACGTTGTACGAAAGCAAAACTAGCAAGTTAGACTTCTAAGAACACTCAATGGAGTACAACGGTCCACTTTGAAGCTTTGGAATTGCTCAACTCTCTCCATAGACGTGCTTTTCACCTTTTTGTGCAATTTGAAAGATAACTTGGTCTATTCACATCTTTATCTAATGAAACGTTGTACGAAAGCTAAACTAGCAAGTTAGACTTCTAAGAACACTCAATGGAGTACAACGGTCCACTTTGAAGCTTTGGAATTGCTCAACTCTCTCCATAGACGTGCTTTTCACCTTTTTGTGCAATTTGAAAGATAACTTGGTCTATTCGCATCTTTACGAAACGTTGTACGAAAGCTAAACTAGCAAGTTAGACTTCTAAGAACACTCAATGGAGTACAACGGTCCACTTTGAAGCTTTGGAATTGCTCAACTCTCTCCATAGACGTGCTTTTCACCTTTTTGTGCAATTTGAAAGATAACTTGGTCTATTCGCATCTTTCTAACGAAACTTGTACGAAAGCTAAACTAGCAAGTTAGACTAAGAACACTCAATGGAGTACAACGGTCCACTTTGAAGCTTTGGAATTGCTCAACTCTCTCCATAGACGTGCTTTTCACCTTTTTGTGCAATTTGAAAGATAACTTGGTCTATTCACATCTTATCTAATGAAACGTTGTACGAAAGCTAAACTAGCAAGTTAGACTTCTAAGAACACTCAATGGAGTACAACGGTCCACTTTGAAGCTTTGGAATTGCTCAACTCTCTCCATAGACGTGCTTTTCACCTTTTTGTGCAATTTGAAAGATAACTTGGTCTATTCACATCTTTATCTAATGAAACGTTGTACGAAAGCAAAACTAGCAAGTTAGACTTCTAAGAACACTCAATGGAGTACAACGTCCACTTTGAAGCTTTGGAATTGCTCAACTCTCTCCATAGACGTGCTTTTCACCTTTTTGTGCAATTTGAAAGATAACTTGGTCTATTCACATCTTTATCTAATGAAACGTTGTACGAAAGCTAAACTAGCAAGTTAGACTTCTAAGAACACTCAATGGAGTACAACGTCCACTTTGAAGCTTTGGAATTGCTCAACTCTCTCCATAGACGTGCTTTTCACCTTTTTGTGCAATTTGAAAGATAACTTGGTCTATTCACATCTTTATCTAATGAAACGTTGTACGAAAGCTAAACTAGCAAGTTAGACTTCTAAGAACACTCAATGGAGTACAACAATCCACTTTGAAGCTTTGGAATTGCTCAACTCTCTCCATAGACGTGCTTTTCACCTTTTTGTGCAATTTGAAAGATAACTTGGTCTATTCACATCTTTATCTAATGAAACGTTGTACGAAAGAAAAACTAGCAAGTTAGACTTCTAAGAACACTCAATGGAGTACAACGGTCCACTTTGAAGCTTTGGAATTGCTCAACTCTCTCCGTAGACGTGCTTTTCACCTTTTTGTGCAATTTGAAAGATAACTTGGTCTATTCACATCTTTATCTAATGAAACGTTGTACGAAAGAAAACTAGCAAGTTAGACTTCTAAGAACACTCAATGGAGTACAACGGTCCACTTTGAAGCTTTGGAATTGCTCAACTCTCTCCATAGACGTGCTTTTCACCTTTTTGTGCAATTTGAAAGATAACTTGGTCTATTCACATCTTTATCTAATGAAACGTTGTAAGAAAGCTAAACTAGCAAGTTAGACTTCTAAGAACACTCAATGGAGTACAACGGTCCACTTTGAAGCTTTGGAATTGCTCAACTCTCTCCATAGACGTGCTTTTCACCTTTTTGTGCAATTTGAAAGATAACTTGGTCTATTCGCATTTATCTAATGAAACGTTGTACGAAAGCTAAACTAGCAAGTTAGACTCTAAGAACACTCAATGGAGTACAACGGTCCACTTTGAAGCTTTGGAATTGCTCAACTCTCTCCATAGACGTTTTTCACCTTTTTGTGCAATTTGAAAGATAACTTGGTCTATTCGCATCTTTCTAACGAAACGTTGTACGAAAGCTAAACTAGCAAGTTAGACTTCTAAGAACACTCAATGGAGTACAACGGTCCACTTTGAAGCTTTGGAATTGCTCAACTCTCTCCATAGACGTGCTTTTCACCTTTTTGTGCAATTTGAAAGATAACTTGGTCTATTCACATCTTATCTAATGAAACGTTGTACGAAAGCTAAACTAGCAAGTTAGACTTCTAAGAACACTCAATGGAGTACAACGGTCCACTTTGAAGCTTTGGAATTGCTCAACTCTCTCCATAGACGTGCTTTTCACCTTTTTGTGCAATTTGAAAGATAACTTGGTCTATTCACATCTTTATCTAATGAAACGTTGTACGAAAGCTAAACTAGCAAGTTAGACTTCTAAGAACACTCAATGGAGTACAACGTCCACTTTGAAGCTTTGGAATTGCTCAACTCTCTCCATAGACGTGCTTTTCACCTTTTTGTGCAATTTGAAAGATAACTTGGTCTATTCACATCTTTATCTAATGAAACGTTGTACGAAAGCTAAACTAGCAAGTTAGACTTCTAAGAACACTCAATGGAGTACAACGATCCACTTTGAAGCTTTGGAATTGCTCAACTCTCTCCATAGACGTGCTTTTCACCTTTTTGTGCAATTTGAAAGATAACTTGGTCTATTCATCTTTATCTAATGAAACGTTGTACGAAAGCTAAACTAGCAAGTTAGACTTCTAAGAACACTCAATGGAGTACAATCCACTTTGAAGCTTTGGAATTGCTCAACTCTCTCCATAGACGTGCTTTTCACCTTTTTGTGCAATTTGAAAGATAACTTGGTCTATTCACATCTTTATCTAATGAAACGTTGTACGAAAGCAAAACTAGCAAGTTAGACTTCTAAGAACACTCAATGGAGTACAACGGTCCACTTTGAAGCTTTGGAATTGCTCAACTCTCTCCATAGACGTGCTTTTCACCTTTTTGTGCAATTTGAAAGATAACTTGGTCTATTCACATCTTTATCTAATGAAACGTTGTACGAAAGCAAAACTAGCAAGTTAGACTTCTAAGAACACTCAATGGAGTACAACGGTCCACTTTGAAGCTTTGGAATTGCTCAACTCTCTCCATAGACGTGCTTTTCACCTTTTTGTGCAATTTGAAAGATAACTTGGTCTATTCACATCTTTATCTAATGAAACGTTGTACGAAAGCAAAACTAGCAAGTTAGACTTCTAAGAACACTCAATGGAGTACAACGTCCACTTTGAAGCTTTGGAATTGCTCAACTCTCTCCATAGACGTGCTTTTCACCTTTTTGTGCAATTTGAAAGATAACTTGGTCTATTCACATCTTTATCTAATGAAACGTTGTACGAAAGCAAAACTAGCAAGTTAGACTTCTAAGAACACTCAATGGAGTACAACGGTCCACTTTGAAGCTTTGGAATTGCTCAACTCTCTCCATAGACGTGCTTTTCACCTTTTTGTGCAATTTGAAAGATAACTTGGTCTATTCACATCTTTATCTAATGAAACGTTGTACGAAAGCTAAACAAAACTAGCAAGTTAGACTTCTAAGAACACTCAATGGAGTACAACGGTCCACTTTGAAGCTTTGGAATTGCTCAACTCTCTCCATAGACGTGCTTTTCACCTTTTTGTGCAATTTGAAAGATAACTTGGTCTATTCACATCTTATCTAACGAAACTTGTACGAAAGCTAAACTAGCAAGTTAGACTTCTAAGAACACTCAATGGAGTACAACGGTCCACTTTGAAGCTTTGGAATTGCTCAACTCTCTCCATAGACGTGCTTTTCACCTTTTTGTGCAATTTGAAAGATAACTTGGTCTATTCACATCTTATCTAACGAAACGTTGTACGAAAGCTAAACTAGCAAGTTAGACTTCTAAGAACACTCAATGGAGCAACGGTCCACTTTGAAGCTTTGGAATTGCTCAACTCTCTCCATAGACGTGCTTTTCACCTTTTTGTGCAATTTGAAAGATAACTTGGTCTATTCACATCTTTATCTAATGAAACGTTGTACGAAAGCTAAACTAGCAAGTTAGACTTCTAAGAACACTCAATGGAGTACAACGGTCCACTTTGAAGCTTTGGAATTGCTCAACTCTCTCCATAGACGTGCTTTTCACCTTTTTGTGCAATTTAAAAATAACTTGGTCTATTCGCATCTTTATTACGAAACGTTGTACGAAAGCTAAACTAGCAAGTTAGACTTCTAAGAACACTCAATGGAGTACAACGGTCCACTTTGAAGCTTTGGAATTGCTCAACTCTCTCCATAGACGTGCTTTTCATTTTTGTGCAATTTGAAAGATAACTTGGTCTATTCGCATCTTTATCTAACGAAACTTGTACGAAAGCTAAACTAGCAAGTTAGACTTCTAAGAACACAATGGAGCAACGGTCCACTTTGAAGCTTTGGAATTGCTCAACTCTCTCCATAGACGTGCTTTTCACCTTTTTGTGCAATTTGAAAGATAACTTGGTCTATTCACATCTTTATCTAATGAAACGTTGTACGAAAGCTAAAACTAGCAAGTTAGACTTCTAAGAACACTCAATGGAGTACAACGGTCCACTTTGAAGCTTTGGAATTGCTCAACTCTCTCCATAGACGTGCTTTTCACCTTTTTGTGCAATTTGAAAGATAACTTGGTCTATTCACATCTTACGAAACGTTGTACGAAAGCTAAACTAGCAAGTTAGACTTCTAAGAACACTCAATGGAGTACAACGGTCCACTTTGAAGCTTTGGAATTGCTCAACTCTCTCCATAGACGTGCTTTTCACCTTTTTGTGCAATTTGAAAGATAACTTGGTCTATTCACATCTTTATCTAATGAAACGTTGTACGAAAGCTAAACTAGCAAGTTAGACTTCTAAGAACACTCAATGGAGTACAACGGTCCACTTTGAAGCTTTGGAATTGCTCAACTCTCTCCATAGACGTGCTTTTCACCTTTTTGTGCAATTTGAAAGATAACTTGGTCTATTCACATCTTTCTAATGAAACGTTGTACGAAAGCTAAACTAGCAAGTTAGACTTCTAAGAACACTCAATGGAGCAACGGTCCACTTTGAAGCTTTGGAATTGCTCAACTCTCTCCATAGACGTGCTTTTCACTTTTTGTGCAATTTGAAAGATAACTTGGTCTATTCGCATCTTTCTAATGAAACTTGTACGAAAGCTAAACTAGCAAGTTAGACTTCTAAGAACACTCAATGGAGTACAACGGTCCACTTTGAAGCTTTGGAATTGCTCAACTCTCTCCATAGACGTGCTTTTCACCTTTTTGTGCAATTTGAAAGATAACTTGGTCTATTCACATCTTTATCTAATGAAACGTTGTACGAAAGCTAAACTAGCAAGTTAGACTTCTAAGAACACTCAATGGAGTACAACGGTCCACTTTGAAGCTTTGGAATTGCTCAACTCTCTCCATAGACGTGCTTTTCCTTTTTGCGCATTTGAAAGATAACTTGGTCAATTCGCATCTTTCTACGAAACGTTGTACGAAAGCTAAATTACAAGTTAGACTACTAAGAACACTAAATGGAGTGCAACGGTCCACTTTGAAGCTTTGGAATTGCTCAACTCTCTCCATAGACGTGCTTTTCATTTTTGTGCAATTTAAAAGATAACTTGGTCAATTCGCATCTTTCTACGAAACTTGTACGAAAGCTAAACTAGCAAGTTAGACTCTAAGAACACAATGGAGCAACGGTACACTTTGAAGCATTGAAATTGCTCACCTCTCTCCATAGACGTGCTTTTCACCTTTTTGTGCAATTTGAAAGATAACGTGGTCTATTCACATCTTTATCTAATGAAACGTTGTACAAAAGCTAAATTAGCAAGTCAGACTTCTAAGAACACTCAATGGAGTACAACGGTCCACTTTGAGACTTTGGAATTGCTCAACTCTCTCCATAGACGTGTTTTTCACGTTTTTGTGCAATTTAAAACATAACTTGGTCAATTCACATCTTTGGCTTACGAAACCTTGTACGAAAGCTAAATTAGCAAGTTAGACTACTAAGAACACTAAATGGAGCAACGGTACACTTTGAAGCTTTGGAATTGCTCAACTCTCTCCATAGACGTGCTTTTCACCTTTTTGTGCAATTTGAAAGATAACTTGGTCTATTCACATCTTATCTAATGAAACGTTGTACGAAAGCTAAACTAGCAAGTTAGACTTCTAAGAACACTCAATGGAGTACAACGTCCACTTTGAAGCTTTGGAATTGCTCAACTCTCTCCATAGACGTGCTTTTCACCTTTTTGTGCAATTTGAAAGATAACTTGGTCTATTCACATCTTTATCTAATGAAACGTTGTACGAAAGCAAAACTAGCAAGTTAGACTTCTAAGAACACTCAATGGAGTACAACGTCCACTTTGAAGCTTTGGAATTGCTCAACTCTCTCCATAGACGTGCTTTTCACCTTTTTGTGCAATTTGAAAGATAACTTGGTCTATTCACATCTTTATCTAATGAAACGTTGTACGAAAGCTAAACTAGCAAGTTAGACTTCTAAGAACACTCAATGGAGTACAACGGTCCACTTTGAAGCTTTGGAATTGCTCAACTCTCTCCATAGACGTGCTTTTCACCTTTTTGTGCAATTTAAAAGATAACTTGGTCAATTCGCATCTTTCTAACGAAACTTGTAAAAGCTAAATTAGCAAGTTAGACTTACTAAGAACACTCAATGGAGTACAACGGTCCACTTTGAAGCTTTGGAATTGCTCAACTCTCTCCATAGACGTGCTTTTCACCTTTTTGTGCAATTTAAAAGATAACTTGGTCAATTCGCATCTTTCTACGAAACTTGTAAAAGCTAAACTAGCAAGTTAGACTCTAAGAACACTCAATGGGCAAACGGTCCACTTTGAAGCTTTGGAATTGCTCAACTCTCTCCATAGACGTGCTTTTCACCTTTTTGTGCAATTTGAAAGATAACTTGGTCTATTCACATCTTTATCTAATGAAACGTTGTACGAAAGCTAAACTAGCAAGTTAGACTTCTAAGAACACTCAATGGAGTACAACGGTCCACTTTGAAGCTTTGGAATTGCTCAACTCTCTCCATAGACGTGCTTTTCACTTTTTGTGCAATTTGAAAGATAACTTGGTCTATTCGCATCTTTTTACGAAACGTTGTACGAAAGCTAAACTAGCAAGTTAGACTTCTAAGAACACTCAATGGAGTACAACGGTCCACTTTGAAGCTTTGGAATTGCTCAACTCTCTCCATAGACGTGCTTTTCACTTTTTGTGCAATTTAAAAGATAACTTGGTCAATTCGCATCTTTTACGAAACTTGTACGAAAGCTAAACTAGCAAGTTAGACTCTAAGAACACTCAATGGAGCAACGGTCCACTTTGAAGCTTTGGAATTGCTCAACTCTCTCCATAGACGTGCTTTTCACCTTTTTGTGCAATTTGAAAGATAACTTGGTCTATTCACATTATCTAATGAAACGTTGTACGAAAGCTAAACTAGCAAGTTAGACTTCTAAGAACACTCAATGGAGTACAACGGTCCACTTTGAAGCTTTGGAATTGCTCAACCTCTCCATAGACGTTTTTCACCTTTTTGTGCAATTTGAAAGATAACTTGGTCTATTCACATCTTATCTAAGAAACGTTGTACGAAAGCTAAACTAGCAAGTTAGACTTCTAAGAACACTCAATGGAGCAACGGTCCACTTTGAAGCTTTGGAATTGCTCAACTCTCTCCATAGACGTGCTTTTCACCTTTTTGTGCAATTTGAAAGATAACTTGGTCTATTCACATCTTTATCTAATGAAACGTTGTACGAAAGCTAAACTAGCAAGTTAGACTTCTAAGAACACTCAATGGAGTACAACGGTCCACTTTGAAGCTTTGGAATTGCTCAACTCTCTCCATAGACGTGCTTTTCACTTTTTGTGCAATTTGAAAGATAACTTGGTCTATTCGCATCTTTCTAACGAAACTTGTACGAAAGCTAAACTAGCAAGTTAGACTTCTAAGAACACTCAATGGAGTACAACGGTCCACTTTGAAGCTTTGGAATTGCTCAACTCTCTCCATAGACGTGCTTTTCACTTTTTGTGCAATTTGAAAGATAACTTGGTCTATTCGCATCTTTTACGAAACTTGTACGAAAGCTAAACTAGCAAGTTAGACTTCTAAGAACACTAAATGGGCAACGGTCCACTTTGAAGCTTTGGAATTGCTCAACTCTCTCCATAGACGTGCTTTTCACCTTTTTGTGCAATTTGAAAGATAACTTGGTCTATTCACATCTTTATCTAATGAAACGTTGTACGAAAGCTAAACTAGCAAGTTAGACTTCTAAGAACACTCAATGGAGTACAACGGTCCACTTTGAAGCTTTGGAATTGCTCAACTCTCTCCATAGACGTGCTTTTCACCTTTTTGCGCAATTTGAAAGATAACTTGGTCTATTCACATCTTATCTAATGAAACGTTGTACGAAAGCTAAAAACAAGTTAGACTTCTAAGAACACTCAATGGAGTACAACGGTCCACTTTGAAGCTTTGGAATTGCTCAACTCTCTCCATAGACGTTTTTCACTTTTTGTGCATTTAAAAGATAACTTGGTCAATTCGCATCTTTCTACGAAACTTGTACGAAAGCTAAACTAGCAAGTTAGACTACTAAGAACACTAAATGGAGCAACGGTCCACTTTGAAGCTTTGGAATTGCTCAACTCTCTCCATAGACGTGCTTTTCACCTTTTTGTGCAATTTGAAAGATAACTTGGTCTATTCACATCTTTATCTAATGAAACGTTGTACGAAAGCTAAACTAGCAAGTTAGACTTCTAAGAACACTCAATGGAGTACAACGGTCCACTTTGAAGCTTTGGAATTGCTCAACTCTCTCCATAGACGTTTTTCATTTTGTGCAATTTAAAAGATAACTTGGTCTATTCACATCTTTCTTACGAAACGTTGTACGAAAGCTAAACTAGCAAGTTAGACTACTAAGAACACTCAATGGAGTACAACGGTCCACTTTGAAGCTTTGGAATTGCTCAACTCTCTCCATAGACGTGCTTTTCACCTTTTTGTGCAATTTGAAAGATAACTTGGTCTATTCATCTTTACTAACGAAACGTTGTACGAAAGCTAAACTAGCAAGTTAGACTTCTAAGAACACTCAATGGAGTACAACGTCCACTTTGAAGCTTTGGAATTGCTCAACTCTCTCCATAGACGTGCTTTTCACCTTTTTGTGCAATTTGAAAGATAACTTGGTCTATTCACATCTTTATCTAATGAAACGTTGTACGAAAAAAACTAGCAAGTTAGACTTCTAAGAACACTCAATGGAGTACAACGACCACTTTGAAGCTTTGGAATTGCTCAACTCTCTCCATAGACGTGCTTTTCACCTTTTTGTGCAATTTGAAAGATAACTTGGTCTATTCACATCTTTATCTAATGAAACGTTGTACGAAAGCAAAACTAGCAAGTTAGACTTCTAAGAACACTCAATGGAGTACAACGGTCCACTTTGAAGCTTTGAATTGCTCAACTCTCTCCATAGACGTGCTTTTCACCTTTTTGTGCAATTTGAAAGATAACTTGGTCTATTCACATCTTATCTAACGAAACGTTGTACGAAAGCTAAACTAGCAAGTTAGACTTCTAAGAACACTCAATGGAGTACAACATCCACTTTGAAGCTTTGGAATTGCTCAACTCTCTCCATAGACGTGCTTTTCACCTTTTTGTGCAATTTGAAAGATAACTTGGTCTATTCACATCTTTATCTAATGAAACTTGTACGAAAGCAAAACTAGCAAGTTAGACTTCTAAGAACACTCAATGGAGTACAACGATCCACTTTGAAGCTTTGGAATTGCTCAACTCTCTCCATAGACGTGCTTTTCACCTTTTTGTGCAATTTGAAAGATAACTTGGTCTATTCACATCTTTATCTAATGAAAAGTTGTACGAAGCTAAACTAGCAAGTTAGACTTCTAAGAACACTCAATGGAGTACAACGACCACTTTGAAGCTTTGGAATTGCTCAACTCTCTCCGTAGACGTGCTTTTCACTTTTTGTGCAATTTGAAAGATAACTTGGTCTATTCACATCTTTATCTAATGAAACGCTGTACGAAAGCAAAACTAGCAAGTTAGACTTCTAAGAACACTCAATGGAGTACAACGGTCCACTTTGAAGCTTTGGAATTGCTCAACTCTCTCCGTAGACGTGCTTTTCACCTTTTTGTGCAATTTGAAAGATAACTTGGTCTATTCACATCTTTATCTAATGAAACGTTGTACGAAAGCAAAACTAGCAAGTTAGACTTCTAAGAACACTCAATGGAGTACAACGGTCCACTTTGAAGCTTTGGAATTGCTCAACTCTCTCCGTAGACGTGCTTTTCACCTTTTTGTGCAATTTGAAAGATAACTTGGTCTATTCACATCTTTATCTAATGAAACGTTGTACGAAAGCTAAACTAGCAAGTAGACTTCTAAGAACACTCAATGGAGTACAACGGTCCACTTTGAAGCTTTGGAATTGCTCAACTCTCTCCATAGACGTGCTTTTCACTTTTTGTGCAGTTTAAAAGATAACTTGGTCAATTCGCATCTTTGGCTTACGAAACTTGTACGAAAGCTAAATTACAAGTTAGACTCTAAGAACACTAAATGGAGTGCAACGGTCCACTTTGAAGCTTTGGAATTGCTCAACTCTCTCCATAGACGTGGTTTTCACGTTTTTGTGCAATTTAAAACATAACTTGGTCAATTCACATCTTTGGCTTCGAAACCTTGTACGAAAGCTAAATTAGCAAGTTAGACTACTAAGAACACTAAAGGGCAACGGTACACTTTGAAGCATTGAATTGCTCAACTCTCTCCATAGACGTGCTTTTCACCTTTTTGTGCAATTTGAAAGATAACTTGGTCTATTCGCGTCCTTAACTAACGAAACGTTTAACGAAAGCTAAACTAGCAAGTTAGGCTTCTAAGAACACTCAATGCAGTACAACGATCCACTTTGAAGCTTTGGAATTGCTCAACTCTCTCCATAGACGTGCTTTTCACCTTTTTGTGCAATTTGAAAGATAACTTGGTATTCACATCTTTATCTAATGAAACGTTGTACGAAAGCAAACTAGCAAGTTAGACTTCTAAGAACACTCAATGGAGTACAACGACCACTTTGAAGCTTTGGAATTGCTCAACTCTCTCCATAGACGTGCTTTTCACCTTTTTGTGCAATTTGAAAGATAACTTGGTCTATTCACATCTTTATCTAATGAAACGTTGTACGAAAGCTAAAACTAGCAAGTTAGACTTCTAAGAACACTCAATGGAGTACAACGGTCCACTTTGAAGCTTTGGAATTGCTCAACTCTCTCCATAGACGTGCTTTTCACCTTTTTGTGCAATTTGAAAGATAACTTGGTCTATTCACATCTTATCTAACGAAACGTTGTACGAAAGCTAAACTAGCAAGTTAGACTTCTAAGAACACTCAATGGAGTACAACGGTCCACTTTGAAGCTTTGGAATTGCTCAACTCTCTCCATAGACGTGCTTTTCACCTTTTTGTGCAATTTGAAAGATAACTTGGTCTATTCACATCTTTATCTAATGAAACGTTGTACGAAAGCAAAACTAGCAAGTTAGACTTCTAAGAACACTCAATGGAGTACAACGGTCCACTTTGAAGCTTTGGAATTGCTCAACTCTCTCCATAGACGTGCTTTTCACCTTTTTGTGCAATTTGAAAGATAACTTGGTCTATTCACATCTTTATCTAATGAAACGTTGTACGAAAGCTAAACTAGCAAGTTAGACTTCTAAGAACACTCAATGGAGTACAACGGTCCACTTTGAAGCTTTGGAATTGCTCAACTCTCTCCATAGACGTGCTTTTCACCTTTTTGTGCAATTTGAAAGATAACTTGGTCTATTCATCTTTATCTAATGAAACGTTGTACGAAAGCTAAACTAGCAAGTTAGACTTCTAAGAACACTCAATGGAGTACAACGGTCCACTTTGAAGCTTTGGAATTGCTCAACTCTCTCCATAGACGTGCTTTTCACCTTTTTGTGCAATTTAAAATAACTTGGTCTAATTCGCATCTTTCTCGAAACGTTGTACGAAAGCTAAATAGCAAGTTAGACTTCTAAGAACACTCAATGGAGTACAACGGTCACTTTGAAGCTTTGGAATTGCTCAACTCTCTCCATAGACGTGCTTTTCACCTTTTTGTGCAATTTGAAAGATAACTTGGTCTATTCACATCTTCTAATGAAACGTTGTACGAAAGCTAAATAGCAAGTTAGACTTCTAAGAACACTCAATGGAGTACAACGGTCCACTTTGAAGCTTTGGAATTGCTCAACTCTCTCCATAGACGTGCTTTTCACCTTTTTGTGCAATTTGAAAGATAACTTGGTCTATTCACATCTTTATCTAATGAAACGTTGTACGAAAGCTAAACTAGCAAGTTAGACTTCTAAGAACACTCAATGGAGTACAACGGTCCACTTTGAAGCTTTGGAATTGCTCAACTCTCTCCATAGACGTGCTTTTCACCTTTTTGTGCAATTTGAAAGATAACTTGGTCTATTCACATCTTTATCTAATGAAACGTTGTACGAAAGCTAAACTAGCAAGTTAGACTTCTAAGAACACTCAATGGAGTACAACGGTCCACTTTGAAGCTTTGGAATTGCTCAACTCTCTCCATAGACGTGCTTTTCACCTTTTTGTGCAATTTGAAAGATAACTTGGTCTATTCACATCTTTATCTAATGAAACGTTGTACGAAAGCTAAACTAGCAAGTTAGACTTCTAAGAACACTCAATGGAGTACAACGGTCCACTTTGAAGCTTTGGAATTGCTCAACTCTCTCCATAGACGTGCTTTTCACGTTTTTGTGCAATTTAAAATAACTTGGTCTATTCGCATCTTTCTACGAAACGTTGTACGAAAGCTAAATAGCAAGTTAGACTTCTAAGAACACTAAATGGAGTGCAACGGTCCACTTTGAAGCTTTGGAATTGCTCAACTCTCTCCATAGACGTGCTTTTCACCTTTTTGTGCAATTTGAAAGATAACTTGGTCTATTCACATCTTTCTTGAAACGTTGTACGAAAGCTAAATAGCAAGTTAGACTTCTAAGAACACTCAATGGAGTACAACGTCCACTTTGAAGCTTTGGAATTGCTCAACTCTCTCCATAGACGTGCTTTTCACCTTTTTGTGCAATTTGAAAGATAACTTGGTCTATTCACATCTTATCTAATGAAACGTTGTACGAAAGCTAAACTAGCAAGTTAGACTTCTAAGAACACTCAATGGAGTACAACGATCCACTTTGAAGCTTTGGAATTGCTCAACTCTCTCCATAGACGTGCTTTTCACCTTTTTGTGCAATTTGAAAGATAACTTGGTCTATTCACATCTTTATCTAATGAAACGTTGTACGAAAGCTAAAACTAGCAAGTTAGACTTCTAAGAACACTCAATGGAGTACAACGATCCACTTTGAAGCTTTGGAATTGCTCAACTCTCTCCATAGACGTGCTTTTCACCTTTTTGTGCAATTTGAAAGATAACTTGGTCTATTCACATCTTTATCTAATGAAACGTTGTACGAAACAAACTAGCAAGTTAGACTTCTAAGAACACTCAATGGAGTACAACGGTCCACTTTGAAGCTTTGGAATTGCTCAACTCTCTCCGTAGACGTGCTTTTCACCTTTTTGTGCAATTTGAAAGATAACTTGGTCTATTCACATCTTTATCTAATGAAACGTTGTACGAAAGCAAAACTAGCAAGTTAGACTTCTAAGAACACTCAATGGAGTACAACGGTCCACTTTGAAGCTTTGGAATTGCTCAACTCTCTCCATAGACGTGCTTTTCACCTTTTTGTGCAATTTGAAAGATAACTTGGTCTATTCACATCTTTATCTAATGAAACGTTGTACGAAAGCAAACTAGCAAGTTAGACTTCTAAGAACACTCAATGGAGTACAACGGTCCACTTTGAAGCTTTGGAATTGCTCAACTCTCTCCATAGACGTGCTTTTCACCTTTTTGTGCAATTTGAAAGATAACTTGGTCTATTCACATCTTTATCTAATGAAACGTTGTACGAAATAAACTAGCAAGTTAGACTTCTAAGAACACTCAATGGAGTACAACGGTCCACTTTGAAGCTTTGGAATTGCTCAACTCTCTCCATAGACGTGCTTTTCACCTTTTTGTGCAATTTGAAAGATAACTTGGTCTATTCACATCTTTATCTAATGAAACGTTGTACGAAAGCTAAACTAGCAAGTTAGACTTCTAAGAACACTCAATGGAGTACAACGGTCCACTTTGAAGCTTTGGAATTGCTCAACTCTCTCCATAGACGTGCTTTTCACCTTTTTGTGCAATTTGAAAATAACTTGGTCTATTCGCATCTTTCTTACGAAACGTTGTACGAAAGCTAAATAGCAAGTTAGACTTCTAAGAACACTCAATGGACAACGTCCACTTTGAAGCTTTGGAATTGCTCAACTCTCTCCATAGACGTGCTTTTCACCTTTTTGTGCAATTTGAAAGATAACTTGGTCTATTCACATCTTTATCTAATGAAACGTTGTACGAAAGCTAAACTAGCAAGTTAGACTTCTAAGAACACTCAATGGAGTACAACGATCCACTTTGAAGCTTTGGAATTGCTCAACTCTCTCCATAGACGTGCTTTTCACCTTTTTGTGCAATTTGAAAGATAACTTGGTCTATTCACATCTTTATCTAATGAAACGTTGTACGAAAGCAAAACTAGCAAGTTAGACTTCTAAGAACACTCAATGGAGTACAACGATCCACTTTGAAGCTTTGGAATTGCTCAACTCTCTCCGTAGACGTGCTTTTCACCTTTTTGTGCAATTTGAAAGATAACTTGGTCTATTCACATCTTTATCTAATGAAACGTTGTACGAAAGCTAAACTAGCAAGTTAGACTTCTAAGAACACTCAATGGAGTACAACCCACTTTGAAGCTTTGGAATTGCTCAACTCTCTCCGTAGACGTGCTTTTCACCTTTTTGTGCAATTTGAAAGATAACTTGGTCTATTCACATCTTTATCTAATGAAACGTTGTACGAAAGCAAACTAGCAAGTTAGACTTCTAAGAACACTCAATGGAGTACAACGGTCCACTTTGAAGCTTTGGAATTGCTCAACTCTCTCCGTAGACGTGCTTTTCACCTTTTTGTGCAATTTGAAAGATAACTTGGTCTATTCACATCTTTATCTAATGAAACGTTGTACGAAAGCAAACTAGCAAGTTAGACTTCTAAGAACACTCAATGGAGTACAACGGTCCACTTTGAAGCTTTGGAATTGCTCAACTCTCTCCATAGACGTGCTTTTCACCTTTTTGTGCAATTTGAAAGATAACTTGGTCTATTCACATCTTTATCTAATGAAACGTTGTACGAAAGCAAACTAGCAAGTTAGACTTCTAAGAACACTCAATGGAGTACAACGGTCCACTTTGAAGCTTTGGAATTGCTCAACTCTCTCCATAGACGTGCTTTTCACCTTTTTGTGCAATTTGAAAGATAACTTGGTCTATTCACATCTTTATCTAATGAAACGTTGTACGAAAGCTAAACTAGCAAGTTAGACTTCTAAGAACACTCAATGGAGTACAACGGTCCACTTTGAAGCTTTGGAATTGCTCAACTCTCTCCATAGACGTGCTTTTCACCTTTTTGTGCAATTTGAAAGATAACTTGGTCATTCGCATCTTTCTTACGAAACGTTGTACGAAAGCTAAATAGCAAGTTAGACTTCTAAGAACACTAATGGAGTACAACTCCACTTTGAAGCTTTGGAATTGCTCAACTCTCTCCATAGACGTGCTTTTCACCTTTTTGTGCAATTTGAAAGATAACTTGGTCTATTCACATCTTATCTAATGAAACGTTGTACGAAAGCTAAACTAGCAAGTTAGACTTCTAAGAACACTCAATGGAGTACAACGATCCACTTTGAAGCTTTGGAATTGCTCAACTCTCTCCATAGACGTGCTTTTCACCTTTTTGTGCAATTTGAAAGATAACTTGGTCTATTCACATCTTTATCTAATGAAACGTTGTACGAAAGCAAACTAGCAAGTTAGACTTCTAAGAACACTCAATGGAGTACAACGATCCACTTTGAAGCTTTGGAATTGCTCAACTCTCTCCATAGACGTGCTTTTCACCTTTTTGTGCAATTTGAAAGATAACTTGGTCTATTCACATCTTTATCTAATGAAACGTTGTACGAAAGCTAAACTAGCAAGTTAGACTTCTAAGAACACTCAATGGAGTACAACGACCACTTTGAAGCTTTGGAATTGCTCAACTCTCTCCATAGACGTGCTTTTCACCTTTTTGTGCAATTTGAAAGATAACTTGGTCTATTCACATCTTTATCTAATGAAACGTTGTACGAAAGCAAACTAGCAAGTTAGACTTCTAAGAACACTCAATGGAGTACAACGGTCCACTTTGAAGCTTTGGAATTGCTCAACTCTCTCCGTAGACGTGCTTTTCACCTTTTTGTGCAATTTGAAAGATAACTTGGTCTATTCACATCTTTATCTAATGAAACGTTGTACGAAAGCAAACTAGCAAGTTAGACTTCTAAGAACACTCAATGGAGTACAACGGTCCACTTTGAAGCTTTGGAATTGCTCAACTCTCTCCGTAGACGTGCTTTTCACCTTTTTGTGCAATTTGAAAGATAACTTGGTCTATTCACATCTTTATCTAATGAAACGTTGTACGAAAGCAAACTAGCAAGTTAGACTTCTAAGAACACTCAATGGAGTACAACGTCACTTTGAAGCTTTGGAATTGCTCAACTCTCTCCATAGACGTGCTTTTCACCTTTTTGTGCAATTTGAAAGATAACTTGGTCTATTCACATCTTTATCTAATGAAACGTTGTACGAAAGCTAAACTAGCAAGTTAGACTTCTAAGAACACTCAATGGAGTACAACGGTCCACTTTGAAGCTTTGGAATTGCTCAACTCTCTCCATAGACGTGCTTTTCACCTTTTTTGCAATTTAAAGATAACTTGGTCTATTCGCATCTTTCTTGAAACGTTGTACGAAAGCTAAACTAGCAAGTTAGACTTCTAAGAACACTCGGACAACGTACACTTTGAAGCTTTGGAATTGCTCAACTCTCTCCATAGACGTGCTTTTCACCTTTTTGTGCAATTTGAAAGATAACTTGGTCTATTCACATCTTATCTAATGAAACGTTATACGAAAGCTAAACTAGCAAGTTAGACTTCTAAGAACACTCAATGGAGTACAACGATCCACTTTGAAGCTTTGGAATTGCTCAACTCTCTCCATAGACGTGCTTTTCACCTTTTTGTGCAATTTGAAAGATAACTTGGTCTATTCACATCTTTATCTAATGAAACGTTACGAAAGCTAAACTAGCAAGTTAGACTTCTAAGAACACTCAATGGAGTACAACGGTCCACTTTGAAGCTTTGGAATTGCTCAACTCTCTCCATAGACGTGCTTTTCACCTTTTTGTGCAATTTGAAAGATAACTTGGTCTATTCACATCTTTATCTAATGAAACGTTGTACAAAGCTAAACTAGCAAGTTAGACTTCTAAGAACACTCAATGGAGTACAACGGTCCACTTTGAAGCTTTGGAATTGCTCAACTCTCTCCATAGACGTGCTTTTCACCTTTTTGCAATTTAAAACATAACTTGGTCATTCGCATCTTTCTTACGAAACTTGTACAAAGCTAAATTAACAAGTTAGACTACTAAGAACACTAAATGGAGTACAACGGTCCACTTTGAAGCTTTGGAATTGCTCAACTCTCTCCATAGACGTGTTTTCACCTTTTTGTGCAATTTGAAAATAACTTGGTCTATTCGCATCTTTCTTACGAAACGTTGTACGAAAGCTAAATAGCAAGTTAGACTTCTAAGAACACTCAATGGAGGCAACGGTCACTTTGAAGCTTTGGAATTGCTCAACTCTCTCCATAGACGTGCTTTTCACCTTTTTGTGCAATTTGAAAGATAACTTGGTCTATTCACATCTTTATATAATGAAACGTTGTACGAAAGCTAAACTAGCAAGTTAGACTTCTAAGAACACTCAATGGAGTACAACGATCCACTTTGAAGCTTTGGAATTGCTCAACTCTCTCCATAGACGTGCTTTTCACCTTTTTGTGCAATTTGAAAGATAACTTGGTCTATTCACATCTTTATCTAATGAAACGTTGTATGAAAGCAAACTAGCAAGTTAGACTTCTAAGAACACTCAATGGAGTACAACGATCCACTTTGAAGGTTTGGAATTGCTCAACTCTCTCCATAGACGTGCTTTTCACCTTTTTGTGCAATTTGAAAGATAACTTGGTCTATTCACATCTTTATCTAATGAAACGTTGTACGAAGGCTAAACTAGCAAGTTAGACTTCTAAGAACACTCAATGGAGTACAACGAACCACTTTGAAGCTTTGGAATTGCTCAACTCTCTCCGTAGATGTGCTTTTCACCTTTTTGTGCAATTTGAAAGATAACTTGGTCTATTCACATCTTTATCTAATGAAACGTTGTACGAAAAGAAAACTAGCAAGTTAGACTTCTAAGAACACTCAATGGAGTACAACGGTCCACTTTGAAGGTTTGGAATTGCTCAACTCTCTCCATAGACGTGCTGTTCACCTTTTTGTGCAATTTGAAAGATAACTTGGTCTATTCACATCTTTATCTAATGAAACGTTGTACGAAAGCAAAACTAGCAAGTTAGACTTCTAAGAACACTCAATGGAGTACAACGGTCCACTTTGAAGCTTTGGAATTGCTCAACTCTCTCCATAGACGTGCTTTTCACCTTTTTGTGCAATTTGAAAGATAACTTGGTCTATTCACATCTTTATCTAATGAAACGTTGTACGAAAGCTAAACTAGCAAGTTAGACTTCTAAGAACACTCAATGGAGTACAACGGTCCACTTTGAAGCTTTGGAATTGCTCAACTCTCTCCATAGACGTGCTTTTGACCTTTTTGTGCAATTTGAAAGATAACTTGGTCTATTCACATCTTTATCTAATGAAACGTTGTACGAAAGCTAAACTAGCAAGTTAGACTTCTAAGAACACTCAATGGAGTACAACGGTCCACTTTGAAGCTTTGGAATTGCTCAACTCTCTCCATAGACGTGCTTTTCACCTTTTTGTGCAATTTGAAAGATAACTTGGTCTATTCACATCTTATCTAATGAAACGTTGTACGAAAGCTAAACTAGCAAGTTAGACTTCTAAGAACACTCAATGGAGTACAACGTCCACTTTGAAGCTTTGGAATTGCTCAACTCTCTCCATAGACGTGCTTTTCACCTTTTTGTGCAATTTGAAAGATAACTTGGTCTATTCACATCTTTATCTAATGAAACGTTGTACGAAAGCTAAACTAGCAAGTTAGACTTCTAAGAACACTCAATGGAGTACAACGGTCCACTTTGAAGCTTTGGAATTGCTCAACTCTCTCCATAGACGTGCTTTTCACCTTTTTGTGCAATTTGAAAGATAACTTGGTCTATTCACATCTTTATCTAATGAAACGTTGTACGAAAGCAAAACTAGCAAGTTAGACTTCTAAGAACACTCAATGGAGTACAACGTCCACTTTGAAGCTTTGGAATTGCTCAACTCTCTCCATAGACGTGCTTTTCACCTTTTTGTGCAATTTGAAAGATAACTTGGTCTATTCACATCTTTATCTAATGAAACGTTGTACGAAAGCTAAACTAGCAAGTTAGACTTCTAAGAACACTCAATGGAGTACAACGGACACTTTGAAGCTTTGGAATTGCTCAACTCTCTCCATAGACGTGCTTTTCACCTTTTTGTGCAATTTGAAAGATAACTTGGTCTATTCACATCTTTATCTAATGAAACGTTGTACGAAAGCTAAACTAGCAAGTTAGACTTCTAAGAACACTCAATGGAGTACAACGGTCCACTTTGAAGCTTTGGAATTGCTCAACTCTCTCCATAGACGTGCTTTTCACCTTTTTGTGCAATTTGAAAGATAACTTGGTCTATTCACATCTTTATCTAATGAAACGTTGTACGAAAGCTAAACTAGCAAGTTAGACTTCTAAGAACACTCAATGGAGTACAACGGTCCACTTTGAAGCTTTGGAATTGCTCAACTCTCTCCATAGACGTGCTTTTCACCTTTTTGTGCAATTTGAAAGATAACTTGGTCTATTCACATCTTTATCTAATGAAACGTTGTACGAAAGCAAAACTAGCAAGTTAGACTTCTAAGAACACTCAATGGAGTACAACGGTCCACTTTGAAGCTTTGGAATTGCTCAACTCTCTCCATAGACGTGCTTTTCACCTTTTTGTGCAATTTGAAAGATAACTTGGTCTATTCACATCTTTATCTAATGAAACGTTGTACGAAAGCTAAACTAGCAAGTTAGACTTCTAAGAACACTCAATGGAGTACAACGGTCCACTTTGAAGCTTTGGAATTGCTCAACTCTCTCCATAGACGTGCTTTTCACCTTTTTGTGCAATTTGAAAGATAACTTGGTCTATTCACATCTTTCTACGAAACTTGTACGAAAGCTAAACTAGCAAGTTAGACTCTAAGAACACTAAATGGAGTACAACGGTCCACTTTGAAGCTTTGGAATTGCTCAACTCTCTCCATAGACGTGCTTTTCACCTTTTTGTGCAATTTAAAACATAACTTGTCAATTCACATCTTG